>NW_027185008.1:0-44591 GCF_040668555.2 Bombus flavifrons
CTATATAACGTTATAACGTAATACTATATAAACGTTATACGTTATAACGTAATACTATATAACGTTATACGTTATAAACGTAATACTGTATAACGTTATACGTTATAACGTAATACTATATAACGTTATACGTTATAACGTAATACTGTATAACGTTATACGGTTATACGTAATACTATATAACGTTATACGATATAACGTAATACTATATAACGTTATACGTTATATGGTGATACTATATAACGTTATAACGTAATACTATATAACGTTATACGTTATAACGTAATACTATATAACGTTATACGTTATAACGTAATACTATATAACGTTATACGATATAACGTAATACTATATAACGTTATACGTTATATGGTGATACTATATAACGTTATAACGTAATACTATATAACGTTATACGTTATAACGTAATACTATATAACGTTATACGTTATAACGTAATACTGTATAACGTTATACGTTATAACGTAATACTATATAGCGTTATACGTTACATGGTGATACTATATAACGTTATACGTTATAACGTAATAGTAAATAACGTTATACGTTATATGGTAATACTATATAACGTTATACGTCATAACGTAATACTATATAACGTTATACGTATAACGTAATACTATATAACGTTATACGTTATATGGTGATACTATATAACGTTATATGGTAATACTATATAACGTTATACGTTATAACGTAATACTATATAACGTTATACGTTATAACGTAATACTGTATAATGTTATACGTTATAACGTAATACTATATAACGTTATACGTCATAACGTAATACTATATAACGTTATACGTTATAACGTAATACTATATAACGTTATACGTTATAACGTAATACTATAAAAAGTTATACGATATAACGTAATACTATATAACGTTATACGTTATAACGTAATACTATATAACGCTACACGTTATAACGTAATACTATATAACGTTATACGTTATAACGTAATACTATATAACGTTATACGTTACATGGTGATACTATATAACGTTATACGTTATAACGTAATACTATAAAATGTTATAAGGTATAACGTAATACTATATAACGTTATATGTTTATAACGTAATACTATATAACGTTATACGTTATAACGTAATACTATATAACGTTATACGTTATAACGTAATACTATATAAAGTTATACGTTATAACTTAATACTATATAACGTTATACGTTACATGGTGATACTATATATCGTTATACGTTATAGCGTAACACTATATAATGTTATACGTTATAGCGTAATACTGTATAACGTTATACGTTATACCGTAATGCTATATAACGTTATACGTTATATGGTAATACTATATAACGTTAAACGTTATAACGTAATACTATATAACGTTATACGTTATAACGTAATACTATATAACGTTATACGTTATAACGTAATACTGTATAACGTTATACGTTATAACGTAATACTATATAGCGTTATACGTTACATGGTGATACTATATAACGTTATACGTTATAACGTAATAGTAAATAACGTTATACGTTATATGGCAATACTATATACGTTATACGTCATAACGTAATACTATATAACGTTATACGTTATAACGTAATACTATATAACGTTATACGTTATATGGTGATACTATATAACGTTATAACGTAATACTATATAACGTATAACGTTATAACTTAATACTATATAACGTTATACGTTATAACGTAATAATATATAAAGTTATACGTTATAACTTAATACTATATAACGTTTAACGTTACATGGTGATACTATATACCGTTATACGTTATAGCGTAATACTATATAATGTTATACGTTATAACGTAATACTATATAACGTTATACGTCATAACGTAATACTATATAACGTTATACGTTATAATGTAATACATATAACGTTATACGTTATATGGTGATACTATATAACGTTATAACGTAATACTATATAACGTTATACGTTATAACGTAATACTATATAACGTTATACGTCATAACGTAATTCTATATAACGTTATACGTCACAACGTAAAACTATATAACGTTATACGTTATAACGTAATACTATATAACGTTATACGTCACAACGTAATACTATATAACGTTATACGTTATAACGTAATACTATATAACGTTATACGTTACATGGTGATACTATATAACGTTATACGTTATAACGTAATAGTAAATAACGTTATACGTTATATGGTAATACTATATAACGTTAAACGTTATAACGTAATACTATACAACGTTATACGTCATAACGTAATACTATATAACGTTATACGTCACAACGTAAAACTATATAACGTTATACGTTATAACGTAATACTATATAACGTTATACGTCACAACGTAATACTATATAACGTTATACGTTATAACGTAATACTATATAACGTTATACGTTATAACGTAATACTATATAACGTTATACGTTATATAGTAATACTATATATCGTTATACGTTATAGCGTAACACTATATAATGTTATACGTTATAGCGTAATACTATATAACGTTATACGTTATACCGTAATGCTATATAACGTTATACGTTATATGGTAATACTATATAACGTTAACGTTATAACGTAATACTATATAACGTTATACGTTATAACGTAATACTGTATAACGTTATACGTTATAACGTAATACTATATAACGTTATACGATATAACGTAATACTATATAACGTTATACGTTATATGGTGATACTATATAACGTTATACCGTAATACTATATAACGTTATACGTTATAACGTAATACTGTATAACGTTATACGTTTATAACGTAATACTATATAGCGTTATACGTTACATGGTGATACTATATAACGTTATACGTTATATGGTAATACTATATAACGTTATACGTTATAACGTAATACTATATAACGTTATACGTTATAACGTAATACTGTATAACGTTATACGTTATAACGTAATACTATATAACGTTATACGATATAACGTAATACTATATAACGTTATACGTTATATGGTGATACTATATAACGTTATAACGTAATACTATATAACGTTATACGTTATAACGTAATACTATATAACGTTATACGTTATAACGTAATACTGTATAACGTTATACGTTATAACGTAATACTATATAGCGTTATACGTTACATGGTGATACTATATAACGTTATACGTTATAACGTAATAGTAAATAACGTTATACGTTATATGGTGATACTATATAACGTTATAACGTAATACTATATAACGTAATACGTTATAACTTAATACTATATAACGTTTAACGTTACATGGTGATACTATATACCGTTATACGTTATAGCGTAATACTATATAATGTTATACGTTATAACGTAATACTATATAACGTTATACGTCATAACGTAATACTATATAACGTTATACGTTATAACGTAATACTATATAACGTTATACGTTATATGGTGATACTATATAACGTTATAACGTAATACTATATAACGTTATACGTTATAACGTAATACTGTATAACGTTATACGTCATAACGTAATTCTATATAACGTTATACGTCACAACGTAAAACTATATAACGTTATACGTTATAACGTAATACTATATAACGTTATACGTCACAACGTAATACTATATAACGTTATACGTTATAACGTAATACTATATAACGTTATACGTTACATGGTGATACTATATAACGTTATACGTTATAACGTAATAGTAAATAACGTTATACGTTATATGGTAATACTATATAACGTTAAACGTTATAACGTAATACTATACAACGTTATACGTCATAACGTAATACTATATAACGTTATACGTCACAACGTAAAACTATATAACGTTATACGTTATAACGTAATACTATATAACGTTATACGTCACAACGTAATACTATATAACGTTATACGTTATAACGTAATACTATATAACGTTATACGTTATAACGTAATACTATATAACGTTATACGTTATATAGTAATACTATATAACGTTATACGTTATAACGTATACTATATAACGTTATACGTTATATGGTGATACTATATAACGTTATAACGTAATACTATATAACGTAATACGTTATAACTTAATACTATATAACGTTATACGTTATAACGTAATACTATTTAAAGTTATACGTTATAACTTAATACTATATAACGTTTAACGTTACATGGTGATACTATATACCGTTATAGTTATAGCGTAATACTATATAATGTTATACGTTATAACGTAATACTATATAACGTTATACGTTACATGGTGATACTATATAACGTTATACGTTATAACGTAATAGTAAATAACGTTATACGTTATATGGTAATACTATATAACGTTAAACGTTATAACGTAATACTATATAACGTTATACGTTATAACGTAATACTATATAACGTTATACGTTATAACGTAATACTGTATAACGTTATACGTTATAACGTAATACTATATAGCGTTATACGTTACATGGTGATACTATATAACGTTATACGTTATAACGTAATAGTAAATAACGTTATACGTTATATGGCAATACTATATAACGTTATACGTCATAACTTAATACTATATAACGTTATACGTTATAACGTAATACTATATAAAGTTATACGTTATAACCTAATACTATATAACGTTTAACGTTACATGTTGATACTATATACCGTTATACGTTATAGCGTAATACTATATAATGTTATACGTTATAAAACGTAATACTATATAACGTTATACGTCATAACGTAATACTATATAACGTTATACGTCTAACGTAATACTATATAACGGTATACGTCACAACGTAAAACTATATAACGTTTTACGTTATAACGTAATACTATATAACGTTATACGTCACAACGTAATACTATATAACGTTATACGTTATAACGTAATACTATATAACGTTATACGTTATATGGTGATACTATATAACGTTATAACGTAATACTATATAACGTTATACGTTATAGACGTAATACTATATAACGTTATACGTTATATGGTGATACTATATAACGTTATAACGTAATACTATATAACGTTATACGGTATAACGTAATACTATATAACGTTATACGTCATAACGTAATACTATATAACGTTATACGTCACAACGTAAAACTATATAACGTTTTACGTTATAACGTAATACTATATAACGTTATACGTCACAACGTAATACTATATAACGTTATACGTTATAACGTAATACTATATAACGTTATACGTTATATGGTAATACTATATAACGTTATACGTTATAACGTAATACTATATAACGTTATACGTTATAACGTAATACTGTATAACGTTATACGTTATAACGTAATACTATATAACGTTATACGATATAACGTAATACTATATAACGTTATACGCTATGAGGTGATACTATATAACGTTATAACGTAATACTATATAACGTTATACGTTATAACGTAATACTATATAACGTTATACGTTATAACGTAATACTGTATAACGTTATACGTCATAACGTAATACTATATAACGTTATACGTTATAACGTAATACTATATAACGTTATACGTCATAACGTAATACTATATAACGTTATACGTCACAACGTAAAACTATATAACGTTATACGTTATAACGTAATACTATATAACGTTATACGTCACAACGTAATACTATATAACGTTATACGTTATAACGTAATACTATATAACGTTATACGTTATATGGTAATACTATATAACGTTATACGTTATAACGTAATACTATATAACGTTATACGATATAACGTAATACTATATAACGTTATACGTTATATGGTGATACTATATAACGTTATAACGTAATACTATATAACGTTATACGTTATAACGTAATACTGTATAACGTTATACGTTATAACGTAATACTATATAGCGTTATACGTTACATGGTGATACTATATAACGTTATACGTTATAACGTAATAGTAAATAACGTTATACGTTATATGGTAATACTATATAACGTTATACGTCATAACGTAATACTATATAACGTTATACGTTATAACGTAATACTATATAACGTTATACGTTATATGGTGATACTATATAACGTTATACGTTATAACGTAATAGTAAATAACGTTATACGTTATATGGTGATACTATATAACGTTATAACGTAATACTATATAACGTAATACGTTATAACTTAATACTATATAACGTTTAACGTTACATGGTGATACTATATACCGTTATACGTTATAGCGTAATACTATATAATGTTATACGTTATAACGTAATACTATATAACGTTATACGTCATAACGTAATACTATATAACGTTATACGTTATAACGTAATACTATATAACGTTATACGTTATATGGTGATACTATATAACGTTATAACGTAATACTATATAACGTTATACGTTATAACGTAATACTGTATAACGTTATACGTCATAACGTAATTCTATATAACGTTATACGTCACAACGTAAAACTATATAACGTTATACGTTATAACGTAATACTATATAACGTTATACGTCACAACGTAATACTATATAACGTTATACGTTATAACGTAATACTATATAACGTTATACGTTACATGGTGATACTATATAACGTTATACGTTATAACGTAATAGTAAATAACGTTATACGTTATATGGTAATACTATATAACGTTAAACGTTATAACGTAATACTATACAACGTTATACGTCATAACGTAATACTATATAACGTTATACGTCACAACGTAAAACTATATAACGTTATACGTTATAACGTAATACTATATAACGTTATACGTCACAACGTAATACTATATAACGTTATACGTTATAACGTAATACTATATAACGTTATACGTTATAACGTAATACTATATAACGTTATACGTTATATAGTAATACTATATAACGTTATACGTTATAACGTAATACTATATAACGTTATACGTTATATGGTGATACTATATAACGTTATAACGTAATACTATATAACGTAATACGTTATAACTTAATACTATATAACGTTATACGTTATAACGTAATACTATTTAAAGTTATACGTTATAACTTAATACTATATAACGTTTAACGTTACATGGTGATACTATATACCGTTATAGGTTATAGCGTAATACTATATAATGTTATACGTTATAACGTAATACTATATAACGTTATACGTTACATGGTGATACTATATAACGTTATACGTTATAACGTAATAGTAAATAACGTTATACGTTATATGGTAATACTATATAACGTTAAACGTTATAACGTAATACTATATAACGTTATACGTTATAACGTAATACTATATAACGTTATACGTTATAACGTAATACTGTATAACGTTATACGTTATAACGTAATACTATATAGCGTTATACGTTACATGGTGATACTATATAACGTTATACGTTATAACGTAATAGTAAATAACGTTATACGTTATATGGCAATACTATATAACGTTATACGTCATAACTTAATACTATATAACGTTATACGTTATAACGTAATACTATATAAAGTTATACGTTATAACCTAATACTATATAACGTTTAACGTTACATGTTGATACTATATACCGTTATACGTTATAGCGTAATACTATATAATGTTATACGTTATAACGTAATACTATATAACGTTATACGTCATAACGTAATACTATATAACGTTATACGTCATAACGTAATACTATATAACGTTATACGTCACAACGTAAAACTATATAACGTTTTACGTTATAACGTAATACTATATAACGTTATACGTCACAACGTAATACTATATAACGTTATACGTTATAACGTAATACTATATAACGTTATACGTTATATGGTGATACTATATAACGTTATAACGTAATACTATATAACGTTATACGTTATAACGTAATACTATATAACGTTATACGTTATATGGTGATACTATATAACGTTATAACGTAATACTATATAACGTTATACGTTATAACGTAATACTATATAACGTTATACGTCATAACGTAATACTATATAACGTTATACGTCACAACGTAAAACTATATAACGTTTTACGTTATAACGTAATACTATATAACGTTATACGTCACAACGTAATACTATATAACGTTATACGTTATAACGTAATACTATATAACGTTATACGTTATATGGTAATACTATATAACGTTATACGTTATAACGTAATACTATATAACGTTATACGTTATAACGTAATACTGTATAACGTTATACGTTATAACGTAATACTATATAACGTTATACGATATAACGTAATACTATATAACGTTATACGCTATGAGGTGATACTATATAACGTTATAACGTAATACTATATAACGTTATACGTTATAACGTAATACTATATAACGTTATACGTTATAACGTAATACTGTATAACGTTATACGTCATAACGTAATACTATATAACGTTATACGTTATAACGTAATACTATATAACGTTATACGTCATAACGTAATACTATATAACGTTATACGTCACAACGTAAAACTATATAACGTTATACGTTATAACGTAATACTATATAACGTTATACGTCACAGCGTAATACTATATAACGTTATACGTTATAACGTAATACTATATAACGTTATACGTTATATGGTAATACTATATAACGTTATACGTTATAACGTAATACTATATAACGTTATACGTTATAACGTAATACTGTATAACGTTATACGTTATAACGTAATACTATATAACGTTATACGATATAACGTAATACTATATAACGTTATACGTTATATGGTGATACTATATAACGTTATAACGTAATACTATATAACGTTATACGTTATAACGTAATACTGTATAACGTTATACGTTATAACGTAATACTATATAGCGTTATACGTTACATGGTGATACTATATAACGTTATACGTTATAACGTAATAGTAAATAACGTTATACGTTATATGGTAATACTATATAACGTTATACGTCATAACGTAATACTATATAACATTATACGTTATAACGTAATACTATATAACGTTATACGTTATATGGTGATACTATATAACGTTATACGTTATAACGTAATACTGTATAACGTTATACGTTATAACGTAATCATATATAGCGTTATACGTTACATGGTGATACTATATAACGTTATACGTTATAACGTAATAGTAAATAACGTTATACGTTATATGGTAATACTATATAACGTTATACGTCATAACGTAATACTATATAACGTTATACGTTATAACGTAATACTATATAACGTTATACGTTATATGGTGATACTATATAACGTTAAACGTTATAACGTAATACTATATAACGTTATACGTTATAACGTAATACTATATAACGTTATACGTTATAACGTAATACTGTATAACGTTATACGTTATAACGTAATACTATATAGCGTTATACGTTACATGGTGATACTATATAACGTTATACGTTATAACGTAATAGTAAATAACGTTATACGTTATATGGCAATACTATATAACGTTATACGTCATAACTTAATACTATATAACGTTATACGTTATAACGTAATACTATATAAAGTTATACGTTATAACCTAATACTATATAACGAGTAACGTTACATGGTGATACTATATACCGTTATACGTTATAGCGTAATACTATATAATGTTATACGTTATAACGTAATACTATATAACGTTATACGTTATATGGTGATACTATATAACGTTATAACGTAATACTGTATAACGTTATACGTCATAACGTAATACTATATAACGTTATACGTTATAACGTAATACTATATAACGTTATACGTCATAACGTAATACTATAAAACGTTATACGTCACAACGTAAAACTATATAACGTTATACGTTATAACGTAATACTATATAACGTTATACGTCACAACGTAATACTATATAACGTTATACGTTATAACGTAATACTATATAACGTTATACGTTATATGGTAATACTATATAACGTTATACGTTATAACGTAATACTATATAACGTTATACGTTATAACGTAATACTGTATAACGTTATACGTTATAACGTAATACTATATAACGTTATACGATATAACGTAATACTATATAACGTTATACGTTATATGGTGATACTATACAACGTTATAACGTAATACTATATAACGTTATACGTTATAACGTAATACTATATAACGTTATACGTTATAACGTAATACTGTATAACGTTATACGTTATAACGTAATACTATATAGCGTTATACGTTACATGGTGATACTATATAACGTTATACGTTATAACGTAATAGTAAATAACGTTATACGTTATATGGTAATACTATATAACGTTATACGTCATAACGTAATACTATATAACGTTATACGTTATAACGTAATACTATATAACGTTATACGTTATATGGTGATACTATATAACGTTAAACGTTATAACGTAATACTATATAACGTTATACGTTATAACGTAATACTATATAACGTTATACGTTATATGGTAATACTATATAACGTTATACGTTATAACGTAATACTATATAACGTTATACGTTATAACGTAATACTGTATAACGTTATACGTTATAACGTAATACTATATAACGTTATACGATATAACGTAATACTATATAACGTTATACGTTATATGGTGATACTATATAACGTTATAACGTAATACTATATAACTTTATACGTTATAACGTAATACTATATAACGTTATACGTTATATGGTGATACTATATAACGTTATAACGTAATACTATATAACGTTATACGTTATAACGTAATACTATATAACGTTATACGTTATAACGTAATACTGTATAACGTTATACGTTATAACGCAATACTATATAACGTTATACGTTATAACGTAATACTGTATAACGTTATACGTTATAACGTAATACTATATAACGTTATACGATATAACGTAATACTATACAACGTTATACGTTATATGGTGATACTATATAACGTTATAACGTAATACTATATAACGTTATACGTTATAACGTAATACTATATAACGTTATACGTTATAACGTAATACTGTATAACGTTATACGTTATAACGTAATACTATATAGCCTTATACGTTACATGGTGATACTATATAACGTTATACGTTATAACGTAATAGTAAATAACGTTATACGTTATATGGTAATACTATATAACGTTATACGTCATAACGTAATACTATATAACGTTATACGTTATAACGTAATACTATATAACGTTATACGTTATATGGTGATACTATATAACGTTATAACGTAATACTATATAACGTTATACGTTATAACGTAATACTATATAACGTTATACGTCATAACGTAATACTATATAACGTTTTACGTTATAACGTAATACTATATAACGTTATACGTTATAACGTAATACTGTATAACGTTATACGTTATAACGTAATACTATATAGCGTTATACGTTACATGGTGATACTATATAACGTTATACGTTATAACGTAATAGTAAATAACGTTATACGTTATATGGCAATACTATATAACGTTATACGTCATAACTTAATACTATATAACGTTATACGTTATAACGTAATACTATATAAAGTTATACGTTATAACCTAATACTATATAACGTTTAACGTTACATGGTGATACTATATACCGTTATACGTTATAGCGTAATACTATATAATGTTATACGTTATAACGTAATACTATATAACGTTATACGTCATAACGTAATACTATATAACGTTATACGTTATAACGTAATACTATATAACGTTATACGTTATATGGTGATACTATATAACGTTATAACGTAATACTATATAACGTTATACGTTATAACGTAATACTATATAACGTTATACGTCATAACGTAATACTATATAACGTTATACGTCACAACGTAAAACTATATAACGTTTTACGTTATAACGTAATACTATATAACGTTATACGTCACAACGTAATACTATATAACCTTATACGTAATAACGTAATACTATATAACGTTATACGTTATATGGTAATACTATATAACGTTATACGTTATAACGTAATACTATATAACGTTATACGTTATAACGTAATACTGTATAACGTTATACGTTATAACGTAATACTATATAACGTTATACGATATAACGTAATACTATATAACGTTATACGTTATGAGGTGATACTATATAACGTTATAACGTAATACTATATAACGTTATACGTTATAACGTAATACTATATAACGTTATACGTTATAACGTAATACTGTATAACGTTATACGTCATAACGTAATACTATATAACGTTATACGTTATAACGTAATACTATATAACGTTATACGTTATAACGTAATACTATATAACGTTATACGTTATATGGTGATACTATATAACGTTATAACGTAATACTATATAACGTAATACGTTATAACTTAATACTATATAACGTTATACGTTATAACGTAATACTATATAAAGTTATACGTTATAACTTAATACTATATAACGTTTAACGTTACATGGTGATACTATATACCGTTATACGTTATAGCGTAATACTATATAATGTTATACGTTATAACGTAATACTATATAACGTTATACGTTATAACGTAATACTGTATAACGTTATACGTTATAACGTAATACTATATAACGTTATACGATATAACGTAATACTATATAACGTTATACGTTATATGGTGATACTATATAACGTTATAACGTAATACTATATAACGTTATACGTTATAACGTAATACTGTATAACGTTATACGTTATAACGTAATACTATATAGCGTTATACGTTACATGGTGATACTATATAACGTTATACGTTATAACGTAATAGTAAATAACGTTATACGTTATATGGTAATACTATATAACGTTATACGTCATAACGTAATACTATATAACGTTATACGTTATAACGTAATACTATATAACGTTATACGTTATATGGTGATACTATATAACGTTATACGTTATAACGTAATACTGTATAACGTTATACGTTATAACGTAATCATATATAGCGTTATACGTTACATGGTGATACTATATAACGTTATACGTTATAACGTAATAGTAAATAACGTTATACGTTATATGGTAATACTATATAACGTTATACGTCATAACGTAATACTATATAACGTTATACGTTATAACGTAATACTATATAACGTTATACGTTATATGGTGATACTATATAACGTTAAACGTTATAACGTAATACTATATAACGTTATACGTTATAACGTAATACTATATAACGTTATACGTTATAACGTAATACTGTATAACGTTATACGTTATAACGTAATACTATATAGCGTTATACGTTACATGGTGATACTATATAACGTTATACGTTATAACGTAATAGTAAATAACGTTATACGTTATATGGCAATACTATATAACGTTATACGTCATAACTTAATACTATATAACGTTATACGTTATAACGTAATACTATATAAAGTTATACGTTATAACCTAATACTATATAACGTTTAACGTTACATGGTGATACTATATACCGTTATACGTTATAGCGTAATACTATATAATGTTATACGTTATAACGTAATACTATATAACGTTATACGTTATATGGTGATACTATATAACGTTATAACGTAATACTGTATAACGTTATACGTCACAACGTAAAACTATATAACGTTATACGTTATAACGTAATACTATATAACGTTATACGTCACAACGTAATACTATATAACGTTATACGTTATAACGTAATACTATATAACGTTATACGTTATATGGTAATACTATATAACGTTATACGTTATAACGTAATACTATATAACGTTATACGTTATAACGTAATACTGTATAACGTTATACGTTATAACGTAATACTATATAACGTTATACGATATAACGTAATACTATATAACGTTATACGTTATATGGTGATACTATACAACGTTATAACGTAATACTATATAACGTTATACGTTATAACGTAATACTATATAACGTTATACGTTATAACGTAATACTGTATAACGTTATACGTTATAACGTAATACTATATAGCGTTATACGTTACATGGTGATACTATATAACGTTATACGTTATAACGTAATAGTAAATAACGTTATACGTTATATGGTAATACTATATAACGTTATACGTCATAACGTAATACTATATAACGTTATACGTTATAACGTAATACTATATAACGTTATACGTTATATGGTGATACTATATAACGTTAAACGTTATAACGTAATACTATATAACGTTATACGTTATAACGTAATACTATATAACGTTATACGTTATATGGTAATACTATATAACGTTATACGTTATAACGTAATACTATATAACGTTATACGTTATAACGTAATACTGTATAACGTTATACGTTATAACGTAATACTATATAACGTTATACGATATAACGTAATACTATATAACGTTATACGTTATATGGTGATACTATATAACGTTATAACGTAATACTATATAACTTTATACGTTATAACGTAATACTATATAACGTTATACGTTATATGGTGATACTATATAACGTTATAACGTAATACTATATAACGTTATACGTTATAACGTAATACTATATAACGTTATACGTTATAACGTAATACTGTATAACGTTATACGTTATAACGCAATACTATATAACGTTATACGTTATAACGTAATACTGTATAACGTTATACGTTATAACGTAATACTATATAACGTTATACGATATAACGTAATACTATATAACGTTATACGTTATATGGTGATACTATATAACGTTATAACGTAATACTATATAACGTTATACGTTATAACGTAATACTATATAACGTTATACGTTATAACGTAATACTGTATAACGTTATACGTTATAACGTAATACTATATAGCCTTATACGTTACATGGTGATACTATATAACGTTATACGTTATAACGTAATAGTAAATAACGTTATACGTTATATGGTAATACTATATAACGTTATACGTCATAACGTAATACTATATAACGTTATACGTTATAACGTAATACTATATAACGTTATACGTTATATGGTGATACTATATAACGTTATAACGTAATACTATATAACGTTATACGTTATAACGTAATACTATATAACGTTATACGTCATAACGTAATACTATATAACGTTTTACGTTATAACGTAATACTATATAACGTTATACGTTATAACGTAATACTGTATAACGTTATACGTTATAACGTAATACTATATAGCGTTATACGTTACATGGTGATACTATATAACGTTATACGTTATAACGTAATAGTAAATAACGTTATACGTTATATGGCAATACTATATAACGTTATACGTCATAACTTAATACTATATAACGTTATACGTTATAACGTAATACTATATAAAGTTATACGTTATAACCTAATACTATATAACGTTTAACGTTACATGGTGATACTATATACCGTTATACGTTATAGCGTAATACTATATAATGTTATACGTTATAACGTAATACTATATAACGTTATACGTCATAACGTAATACTATATAACGTTATACGTTATAACGTAATACTATATAACGTTATACGTTATATGGTGATACTATATAACGTTATAACGTAATACTATATAACGTTATACGTTATAACGTAATACTATATAACGTTATACGTCATAACGTAATACTATATAACGTTATACGTCACAACGTAAAACTATATAACGTTTTACGTTATAACGTAATACTATATAACGTTATACGTCACAACGTAATACTATATAACCTTATACGTAATAACGTAATACTATATAACGTTATACGTTATATGGTAATACTATATAACGTTATACGTTATAACGTAATACTATATAACGTTATACGTTATAACGTAATACTGTATAACGTTATACGTTATAACGTAATACTATATAACGTTATACGATATAACGTAATACTATATAACGTTATACGTTATGAGGTGATACTATATAACGTTATAACGTAATACTATATAACGTTATACGTTATAACGTAATACTATATAACGTTATACGTTATAACGTAATACTGTATAACGTTATACGTCATAACGTAATACTATATAACGTTATACGTTATAACGTAATACTATATAACGTTATACGTTATAACGTAATACTATATAACGTTATACGTTATATGGTGATACTATATAACGTTATAACGTAATACTATATAACGTAATACGTTATAACTTAATACTATATAACGTTATACGTTATAACGTAATACTATATAAAGTTATACGTTATAACTTAATACTATATAACGTTTAACGTTACATGGTGATACTATATACCGTTATACGTTATAGCGTAATACTATATAATGTTATACGTTATAACGTAATACTATATAACGTTATACGTCATAACGTAATACTATATAACGTTATACGTTATAACGTAATACTATATAACGTTATACGTTATAACGTAATACTATAAAAAGTTATACGATATAACGTAATACTATATAACGTTATACGTTATAACGTAATACTATATAACGCTACACGTTATAACGTAATACTATATAACGTTATACGTTATAACGTAATACTATATAACGTTATACGTTACATGGTGATACTATATAACGTTATACGTTACATGGTGATACTATATAACGTTATACGTTATAACGTAATACTATAAAATGTTATAAGGTATAACGTAATACTATATAACGTTATATGTTATAACGTAATACTATATAACGTTATACGTTATAACGTAATACTATATAACGTTATACGTTATAACGTAATACTATATAAAGTTATACGTTATAACTTAATACTATATAACGTTATACGTTACATGGTGATACTATATATCGTTATACGTTATAGCGTAACACTATATAATGTTATACGTTATAGCGTAATACTATATAACGTTATACGTTATACCGTAATGCTATATAACGTTATACGTTATATGGTAATACTATATAACGTTAAACGTTATAACGTAATACTATATAACGTTATACGTTATAACGTAATACTATATAACGTTATACGTTATAACGTAATACTGTATAACGTTATACGTTATAACGTAATACTATATAGCGTTATACGTTACATGGTGATACTATATAACGTTATACGTTATAACGTAATAGTAAATAACGTTATACGTTATATGGCAATACTATATAACGTTATACGTCATAACGTAATACTATATAACGTTATACGTTATAACGTAATACTATATAACGTTATACGTTATATGGTGATACTATATAACGTTATAACGTAATACTATATAACGTAATACGTTATAACTTAATACTATATAACGTTATACGTTATAACGTAATAATATATAAAGTTATACGTTATAACTTAATACTATATAACGTTTAACGTTACATGGTGATACTATATACCGTTATACGTTATAGCGTAATACTATATAATGTTATACGTTATAACGTAATACTATATAACGTTATACGTCATAACGTAATACTATATAACGTTATACGTTATAACGTAATACTATATAACGTTATACGTTATATGGTGATACTATATAACGTTATAACGTAATACTATATAACGTTATACGTTATAACGTAATACTATATAACGTTATACGTCATAACGTAATTCTATATAACGTTATACGTCACAACGTAAAACTATATAACGTTATACGTTATAACGTAATACTATATAACGTTATACGTCACAACGTAATACTATATAACGTTATACGTTATAACGTAATACTATATAACGTTATACGTTACATGGTGATACTATATAACGTTATACGTTATAACGTAATAGTAAATAACGTTATACGTTATATGGTAATACTATATAACGTTAAACGTTATAACGTAATACTATACAACGTTATACGTCATAACGTAATACTATATAACGTTATACGTCACAACGTAAAACTATATAACGTTATACGTTATAACGTAATACTATATAACGTTATACGTCACAACGTAATACTATATAACGTTATACGTTATAACGTAATACTATATAACGTTATACGTTATAACGTAATACTATATAACGTTATACGTTATATAGTAATACTATATAACGTTATACGTTATAACGTAATACTATATAACGTTATACGTTATATGGTGATACTATATAACGTTATAACGTAATACTATATAACGTAATACGTTATAACTTAATACTATATAACGTTATACGTTATAACGTAATACTATATAAAGTTATACGTTATAACTTAATACTATATAACGTTTAACGTTACATGGTGATACTATATACCGTTATAGGTTATAGCGTAATACTATATAATGTTATACGTTATAACGTAATACTATATAACGTTATACGTTACATGGTGATACTATATAACGTTATACGTTATAACGTAATAGTAAATAACGTTATACGTTATATGGTAATACTATATAACGTTAAACGTTATAACGTAATACTATATAACGTTATACGTTATAACGTAATACTATATAACGTTATACGTTATAACGTAATACTGTATAACGTTATACGTTATAACGTAATACTATATAGCGTTATACGTTACATGGTGATACTATATAACGTTATACGTTATAACGTAATAGTAAATAACGTTATACGTTATATGGCAATACTATATAACGTTATACGTCATAACTTAATACTATATAACGTTATACGTTATAACGTAATACTATATAAAGTTATACGTTATAACCTAATACTATATAACGTTTAACGTTACATGTTGATACTATATACCGTTATACGTTATAGCGTAATACTATATAATGTTATACGTTATAACGTAATACTATATAACGTTATACGTCATAACGTAATACTATATAACGTTATACGTTATAACGTAATACTATATAACGTTATACGTTATATGGTGATACTATATAACGTTATAACGTAATACTATATAACGTTATACGTTATAACGTAATACTATATAACGTTATACGTTATATGGTGATACTATATAACGTTATAACGTAATACTATATAACATTATACGTTATAACGTAATTCTATATAACGTTATACGTCATAACGTAATACTATATAACGTTATACGTCACAACGTAAAACTATATAACGTTTTACGTTATAACGTAATACTATATAACGTTATACGTCACAACGCAATACTATATAACGTTATACGTTATAACGTAATACTATATAACGTTATACGTTATATGGTGATACTATATAACGTTATAACGTAATACTATATAACGTTATACGTTATAACGTAATACTATATAACGTTATACGTTATATGGTGATACTATATAACGTTATAACGTAATACTATATAACGTTATACGTTATAACGTAATACTATATAACGTTATACGTCATAACGTAATACTATATAACGTTATACGTCACAACGTAAAACTATATAACGTTTTACGTTATAACGTAATACTATATAACGTTATACGTCACAACGTAATACTATATAACGTTATACGTTATAACGTAATACTATATAACGTTATACGTTATATGGTAATACTATATAACGTTATACGTTATAACGTAATACTATATAACGTTATACGTTATAACGTAATACTGTATAACGTTATACGTTATAACGTAATACTATATAACGTTATACGATATAACGTAATACTATATAACGTTATACGCTATGAGGTGATACTATATAACGTTATAACGTAATACTATATAACGTTATACGTTATAACGTAATACTATATAACGTTATACGTTATAACGTAATACTGTATAACGTTATACGTCATAACGTAATACTATATAACGTTATACGTTATAACGTAATACTATATAACGTTATACGTCATAACGTAATACTATATAACGTTATACGTCACAACGTAAAACTATATAACGTTATACGTTATAACGTAATACTATATAACGTTATACGTCACAACGTAATACTATATAACGTTATACGTTATAACGTAATACTATATAACGTTATACGTTATATGGTAATACTATATAACGTTATACGTTATAACGTAATACTATATAACGTTATACGTTATAACGTAATACTGTATAACGTTATACGTTATAACGTAATACTATATAACGTTATACGATATAACGTAATACTATATAACGTTATACGTTATATGGTGATACTATATAACGTTATAACGTAATACTATATAACGTTATACGTTATAACGTAATACTATATAACGTTATACGTTATAACGTAATACTGTATAACGTTATACGTTATAACGTAATACTATATAGCGTTATACGTTACATGGTGATACTATATAACGTTATACGTTATAACGTAATAGTAAATAACGTTATACGTTATATGGTAATACTATATAACGTTATACGTCATAACGTAATACTATATAACGTTATACGTTATAACGTAATACTATATAACGTTATACGTTATATGGTGATACTATATAACGTTAAACGTTATAACGTAATACTATATAACGTTATACGTTATAACGTAATACTATATAACGTTATACGTTATAACGTAATACTGTATAACGTTATACGTTATAACGTAATACTATATAGCGTTATACGTTACATGGTGATACTATATAACGTTATACGTTATAACGTAATAGTAAATAACGTTATACGTTATATGGCAATACTATATAACGTTATACGTCATAACTTAATACTATATAACGTTATACGTTATAACGTAATACTATATAAAGTTATACGTTATAACCTAATACTATATAACGTTTAACGTTACATGGTGATACTATATACCGTTATACGTTATAGCGTAATACTATATAATGTTATACGTTATAACGTAATACTATATAACGTTATACGTTATATGGTGATACTATATAACGTTATAACGTAATACTATATAACGTTATACGTTATAACGTAATACTATATAACGTTATACGTTATAACGTAATACTGTATAACGTTATACGTTATAACGTAATACTATATAGCGTTATACGTTACATGGTGATACTATATAACGTTATACGTTATAACGTAATAGTAAATAACGTTATACGTTATATGGTAATACTATATAACGTTATACGTCATAACGTAATACTATATAACGTTATACGTTATAACGTAATACTATATAACGTTATACGTTATATGGTGATACTATATAACGTTAAACGTTATAACGTAATACTATATAACGTTATACGTTATAACGTAATACTATATAACGTTATACGTTATAACGTAATACTGTATAACGTTATACGTTATAACGTAATACTATATAGCGTTATACGTTACATGGTGATACTATATAACGTTATACGTCATAACTTAATACTATATAACGTTATACGTTATAACGTAATACTATATAAAGTTATACGTTATAACCTAATACTATATAACGTTTAACGTTACATGGTGATACTATATACCGTTATACGTTATAGCGTAATACTATATAATGTTATACGTTATAACGTAATACTGTATAACGTTATACGTCATAACGTAATACTATATAACGTTATACGTTATAACGTAATACTATATAACGTTATACGTTATAACGTAATACTGTATAACGTTATACGTCATAACGTAATACTATATAACGTTATACGTTATAACGTAATACTATATAACGTTATACGTCATAACGTAATACTATATAACGTTATACGTCACATCGTAAAACTATATAACGTTATACGTTATAACGTAATACTATATAACGTTATACGTCACAACGTAATACTATATAACGTTATACGTTATAACGTAATACTATATAACGTTATACGTTATATGGTAATACTATATAACGTTATACGTTATAACGTAATACTATATAACGTTATACGTTATAACGTAATACTGTATAACGTTATACGTTATAACGTAATACTATATAACGTTATACGATATAACGTAATACTATATAACGTTATACGTTATATGGTGATACTATATAACGTTATAACGTAATACTATATAACGTTATACGTTATAACGTAATACTATATAACGTTATACGTTATAACGTAATACTGTATAACGTTATACGTTATAACGTAATACTATATAGCGTTATACGTTACATGGTGATACTATATAACGTTATACGTTATAACGTAATAGTAAATAACGTTATACGTTATATGGCAATACTATATAACGTTATACGTCATAACTTAATACTATATAACGTTATACGTTATAACGTAATACTGTATAACGTTATACGTTATAACGTAATACTATATAACGTTATACGATATAACGTAATACCATATAACGTTATACGTTATATGGTGATACTATATAACGTTATAACGTAATACTATATAACGTTATACGTTATAACGTAATACTATATAACGTTTTACGTTATAACGTAATACTGTATAACGTTATACGTTATAACGTAATACTATATAGCGTTATACGTTACATGGTGATACTATATAACGTTATACGTTATAACGTAATAGTAAATAACGTTATACGTTATATGGCAATACTATATAACGTTATACGTCATAACTTAATACTATATAACGTTATACGTTATAACGTAATACTGTATAACGTTATACGTTATAACGTAATACTATATAACGTTATACGATATAACGTAATACTATATAACGTTATACGCTATGAGGTGATACTATATAACGTTATAACGTAATACTATATAACGTTATACGTTATAACGTAATACTATATAACGTTATACGTTATAACGTAATACTGTATAACGTTATACGTCATAACGTAATACTATATAACGTTATACGTTATAACGTAATACTATATAACGTTATACGTCATAACGTAATACTATATAACGTTATACGTCACAACGTAAAACTATATAACGTTATACGTTATAACGTAATACTATATAACGTTATACGTCACAACGTAATACTATATAACGTTATACGTTATAACGTAATACTATATAACGTTATACGTTATATGGTAATACTATATAACGTTATACGTTATAACGTAATACTGTATAACGTTATACGTTATAATGTAATACTATATAACGTTATACGATATAACGTAATACTATATAACGTTATACGTTATATGGTGATACTATATAACGTTATAACGTAATACTATATAACGTTATACGTTATAACGTAATACTATATAACGTTATACGTTATAACGTAATACTGTATAACGTTATACGTTATAACGTAATACTATATAGCGTTATACGTTACATGGTGATACTATATAACGTTATACGTTATAACGTAATAGTAAATAACGTTATACGTTATATGGCAATACTATATAACGTTATACGTCATAACTTAATACTATATAACGTTATACGTTATAACGTAATACTATATAAAGTTATACGTTATAACCTAATACTATATAACGTTTAACGTTACATGGTGATACTATATACCGTTATACGTTATAGCGTAATACTATATAATGTTATACGCTATAACGTAATACTATATAACGTTATACGTCATAACGTAATACTATATAACGTTATACGTTATAACGTAATACTATATAACGTTATACGTTATATGGTGATACTATATAACGTTATAACGTAATACTATATAACGTTATACGTTATAACGTAATACTATATAACGTTATACGTCATAACGTAATACTATATAACGTTATACGTCACAACGTAATACTATATAACGTTATACGTTATAACGTAATACTGTATAACGTTATACGTTATAACGTAATACTATATAGCGTTATACGATATAACGTAATACTATATAACGTTATACGTTATGAGGTGATACTATATAACGTTATAACGTAATACTATATAACGTTATACGTTATAACGTAATACTATATAACGTTATACGTTATAACGTAATACTGTATAACGTTATACGTCATAACGTAATACTATATAACGTTATACGTTATAACGTAATACTATATAACGTTATACGTTATAACGTAATACTATATAACGTTATACGTTATATGGTGATACTATATAACGTTATAACGTAATACTATATAACGTAATACGTTATAACTTAATACTATATAACGTTATACGTTATAACGTAATACTATATAAAGTTATACGTTATAACTTAATACTATACAACGTTTAACGTTACATGGTGATACTATATACCGTTATACGTTATAGCGTAATACTATATAATGTTATACGTTATAACGTAATACTATATAACGTTATACGTCATAACGTAATACTATATAACGTTATACGTTATAACGTAATACTATATAACGTTATACGTTATAACGTAATACTATAAAAAGTTATACGATATAACGTAATACTATATAACGTTATACGTTATAACGTAATACTATATAACGCTACACGTTATAACGTAATACTATATAACGTTATACGTTATAACGTAATACTATATAACGTTATACGTTATAACGTAATACTATATAACGTTATACGTTATAACGTAATACTATATAACGTTATACGTTATAACGTAATACTATAAAATGTTATAAGGTATAACGTAATACTATATAACGTTATATGTTATAACGTAATACTATATAACGTTATACGTTATAACGTAATACTATATAACGTTATACGTTATAACGTAATACTATATAAAGTTATACGTTATAACTTAATACTATATAACGTTATACGTTACATGGTGATACTATATAACGTTATACGTTATAACGTAATAGTAAATAACGTTATACGTTATATGGTAATACTATATAACGTTATACGTCATAACGTAATACTATATAACGTTATACGTTATAACGTAATACTATATATCGTTATACGCTTTAACGTAATACTATATAACGTTATACGTTATAACGTAACACTATATAACGTTATACGTTATAACGTAATACTATATAACGTTATACGTTATAACGTAATACTATATAACGTTATACGTTACATGGTGATACTATATAACGTTATACGTTATAACGTAATACTATATAATGTTATACGTTATAACGTAATACTATATAACGTTATACGTTATAACGTAATACTATATAACGTTATACGTTATAACGTAATACTACATAACGTTATACGTTATAACGTAATACTATATAACGTTATACGTTATAACGTAATACTATATAACGTTATACGTTATAACGTAATACTATATATCGTTATACGTTATAACGCAATACTATATAACGTTATACGTTATAACGTAATACTATATAACGTTATATGTTATAACGTAATACTATATAACGTTATACGTTATAACGTAATACTATATAACGTTATACGTTATAACGTAATACTATATAACGTTATACGTTATAACGTAATACTACATAACGTTATACGTTATAACGTAATACTATATAACGTTATACGTTATAACGTAATACTATATAACGTTATACGTTATAACGTAATACTATATATCGTTATACGTTATAACGCAATACTATATAACGTTATACGTTATAACGTAATACTATATAACGTTATACGTTATAACGTAATACTATATAACGTTATACATTACATGGTGATACTATATAACGTTATACGTCATAACGTAATACTATATAATGTTATACGTTATAACGTAATACTATATAACGTTATACGTTATAACGTAATACTATATAACGTTATACGTTATAACGTAATACTACATAACGTTATACGATATGAGGTAATACTATATAACGTTATACGTTATAACGTAGTACTATATAACGTTATACGTTATAACGTAATACTATATAACGTTATACGTTATAACGTAATACTATATAACGTTATACGTTATAACGTAATACTACATAACGTTATACGATATGAGGTAATACTATATAACGTTATACGTTATAACGTAGTACTATATAACGTTATACGTTATAACATAATACTATATAACGTTATACGATATAACGTAATACTATATAACGTTATACGTTATAACGTAATACTATATAACGTTATACGATATAACGTAATACTATACAACGTTATACGATATAACGTAATACTATACAACGTTATACGTTATAACGTAATACTATATAACGTTATACTTTATATGGTAATATTATATAACGTTATACGTTATATGGTAATATTATATAACGTTATACGTTATAACGTAATACTATATAACGTTATACGTCATAACGTAATACTACATAACGTTATACGTTATAACGTAATACTACATGACGTTATACGTTATAACGTAATACTATATAACGTTATACGTTATAACGTAATACTATATAACGTTATACGTTATAACGTAATACTATATAACGTTATACGTTATAACGTAATACTATATAACGTTATACGTTATAACGTAATACTATATAACGTTATACGTTATAACGTAATACTATATAACGTTATACGATATAACGTAATACTATATAACGTTATACGTTATAACGTAATACTATATAACGTTATACGTTATAACGTAATACTATATAACGTTATACGTTATAACGTAATACTATATAACGTTATACGTTATAACGTAATACTATATAACGTTATACGTTATAACGTAATACTATATAACGTTATACGTTATAACGTAATACTATATAAAGTTATACGTTATAACTTAATACTATACAACGTTTAACGTTACATGGTGATACTATATACCGTTATACGTTATAGCGTAATACTATATAATGTTATACGTTATAACGTAATACTATATAACGTTATACGTCATAACGTAATACTATATAACGTTATACGTTATAACGTAATACTATATAACGTTATACGTTATAACGTAATACTATAAAAAGTTATACGATATAACGTAATACTATATAACGTTATACGTTATAACGTAATACTATATAACGCTACACGTTATAACGTAATACTATATAACGTTATACGTTATAACGTAATACTATATAACGTTATACGTTATAACGTAATACTATATAACGTTATACGTTATAACGTAATACTATATAACGTTATACGTTATAACGTAATACTATAAAATGTTATAAGGTATAACGTAATACTATATAACGTTATATGTTATAACGTAATACTATATAACGTTATACGTTATAACGTAATACTATATAACGTTATACGTTATAACGTAATACTATATAAAGTTATACGTTATAACTTAATACTATATAACGTTATACGTTACATGGTGATACTATATAACGTTATACGTTATAACGTAATAGTAAATAACGTTATACGTTATATGGTAATACTATATAACGTTATACGTCATAACGTAATACTATATAACGTTATACGTTATAACGTAATACTATATATCGTTATACGCTTTAACGTAATACTATATAACGTTATACGTTATAACGTAACACTATATAACGTTATACGTTATAACGTAATACTATATAACGTTATACGTTATAACGTAATACTATATAACGTTATACGTTACATGGTGATACTATATAACGTTATACGTTATAACGTAATACTATATAATGTTATACGTTATAACGTAATACTATATAACGTTATACGTTATAACGTAATACTATATAACGTTATACGTTATAACGTAATACTACATAACGTTATACGTTATAACGTAATACTATATAACGTTATACGTTATAACGTAATACTATATAACGTTATACGTTATAACGTAATACTATATATCGTTATACGTTATAACGCAATACTATATAACGTTATACGTTATAACGTAATACTATATAACGTTATATGTTATAACGTAATACTATATAACGTTATACGTTATAACGTAGTACTATATAACGTTATACGTTATAACGTAATACTATATAACGTTATACGTTATAACGTAATACTATATAACGTTATACGTTATAACGTAATACTACATAACGTTATACGATATGAGGTAATACTATATAACGTTATACGTTATAACGTAGTACTATATAACGTTATACGTTATAACATAATACTATATAACGTTATACGATATAACGTAATACTATATAACGTTATACGTTATAACGTAATACTATATAACGTTATACGATATAACGTAATACTATACAACGTTATACGATATAACGTAATACTATACAACGTTATACGTTATAACGTAATACTATATAACGTTATACTTTATATGGTAATATTATATAACGTTATACGTTATATGGTAATATTATATAACGTTATACGTTATAACGTAATACTATATAACGTTATACGTCATAACGTAATACTACATAACGTTATACGTTATAACGTAATACTACATGACGTTATACGTTATAACGTAATACTATATAACGTTATACGTTATAACGTAATACTATATAACGTTATACGTTATAACGTAATACTATATAACGTTATACGTTATAACGTAATACTATATAACGTTATACGTTATAACGTAATACTATATAACGTTATACGTTATAACGTAATACTATATAACGTTATACGATATAACGTAATACTATATAACGTTATACGTTATAACGTAATACTATATAACGTTATACGTTATAACGTAATACTATATAACGTTATACGTTATAACGTAATACTATATAACGTTATACGTTATATGGTGAAACTATATAACGTTATAACGTAATACTATATAACGCTATACGTTATATGGTAATACCATATAACGTTATACGTCATAACGTAATACTATATAACGTTATACGTTATAACGTAATACTATATAACGTTATCCGTTATAAGGTAATACTATATAACGTTATACGTTATAACGTAGTACTATATAACATTATACGTTATAACGTAATACTATATAACGTTATACGTTATAACTTAATACTATATAACGTTATACGTTATAGCGTAATACTATATAACGTTATACGTTATAACGTAATACTATATAACGTTTTACGTTATATGGTGATACTATTTAACGTTATAACGTAATACTATATAACGTTATACGTTATAACGTAATACTATATAACGTTATACGGTATAACGTAATACTATATAACCTTATACGTCATAACGTAATACTATATAACGTTATACGTTATAACGTAATACTATATATCGTTATACGTTATAACGTTATACTACATAACGTTATACGTTATAACGTAATACTATATAACGTTATACGTTACATGGTGATACTATATAACGTTATACGTTATAACGTAATACTATATAACGTTATACGTTATAACGTAATACTATATAACGTTATACGTTATAACGTAATACTATATAACGTTATACGTTATAACGTAATACTATATAACGTTATACGTTATAACGTAATACTATATAACGTTATACGTTACAACGTAATACTATATATCGTTATACGTTATAACGTAATACTATATAACGTTATACGTTACATGGTGATACTATATAACGTTATACGTTATAACGTAATACTATATAATGTTATACGTTATAACGTAATACTATATAACGTTATACGATATAACGTAATACTATATAACGTTATACGTTATAACGTAATACTATATAACGTTATACGTTATAACGTAATACTATATAATGTTATACGTTATAACGTAATACTATATATCGTTATACGTTATAACGTAATACAATGTAACCTTATACGTTATAACGTAATACTACATAACGTTATACGTTACATGGTGATACTATATAACGTTATACGTTATAACGTAATACTACATAACGTTATACGTTATAACGTAATACTACATAACGTTATACGTTATAACGTAATACTATATAACGTTATACGTTATAACGTAATACTATATAACGTTATACGTTATAACGTAATACTATATAACGTTATACGTTATAACGTAATACTATATAACGTTATACGTTATAACGTAATACTATATAACGTTATACGTTATAACGTAATACTATATAACGTTATACGTTACAACGTAATACTATATATCGTTATACGTTATAACGTAATACTATATAACGTTATACGTTACATGGTGATACTATATAACGTTATACGTTATAACGTAATACTATATAATGTTATACGTTATAACGTAATACTATATAACGTTATACGATATAACGTAATACTATATAACGTTATACGTTATAACGTAATACTATATAACGTTATACGTTATAACGTAATACTATATAATGTTATACGTTATAACGTAATACTATATATCGTTATACGTTATAACGTAATACAATGTAACCTTATACGTTATAACGTAATACTATATAACGTTATACGTTACATGGTGATACTATATAACGTTATACGTTATAACGTAATACTACATAACGTTATACGTTATAACGTAATACTACATAACGTTATACGTTATAACGTAATACTATATAACGTTATACGTTATAACGTAATACTATATAACGTTATACGATATAACGTAATACTATATAACGTTATACGTTATAACGTAATACTATATAACGTTATACGATATAACGTAATACTATACAACGTTATATGATATAACGTAATACTATACAACGTTATACATTATAACGTAATACTATATAACGTTATACTTTATATGGTAATATTATATAACGTTATACGTTATAACGTAATACTATATAACGTTATACGTTATAACGTAGTACTATATAACGTTATACGTTATAACGTAATACTATATAACGTTATACGATATAACGCAATACTATATAACGTTATACGTTATAACGTAATACTATATAAGGTTATACGTTATAACGTAATACTATATAACGTTATACGTTATAACGTAATACTATATAACGTTATACGTTATAACGTAATACTATATAACGTTATACGTTATAACGTAATACTATATAACGTTATACGTTATATGGTGATACTATATATCGTTATAACGTAATACTATATAACGTTATACGTTATAACTTAATACTATATAACGTTATACGTTATAACGTAATACTATATAACGTTATACGTTATATGGTGAAACTATATAACGTTATAACGTAATACTATATAACGCTATACGTTATATGGTAATACCATATAACGTTATACGTCATAACGTAATACTATATAACGTTATACGTTATAACGTAATACTATATAACGTTATCCGTTATAAGGTAATACTATATAACGATATACGTTATATGGTAATACTATATAACGTTATACGTTATAACGTAATACTATATAACATTATACGTTATAACGTAATACTATATAACGTTATACGTTATAACTTAATACTATATAACGTTATACGTTATAGCGTAATACTATATAACGTTATACGTTATAACGTAATACTATATAACGTTATACGTTATATGGTGATACTATATAACGTTATAACGTAATACTATATAACGTTATACGTTATAACGTAATACTATATAACGTTATACGGTATAACGTAATACTATATAACCTTATACGTCATAACGTAATACTATATAACGTTATACGTTATAACGTAATACTATATATCGTTATACGTTATAACGTAATACTACATAACGTTATACGTTATAACGTAATACTATATAACGTTATACGTTAAATGGTGATACTATATAACGTTATACGTTATAACGTAATACTATATAACGTTATACGTTATAACGTAATACTATATAACGTTATACGTTATAACGTAATACTATATAACGTTATACGTTATAACGTAATACTATATAACGTTATACGTTACAACGTAATACTATATATCGTTATACGTTATAACGTAATACTATATAACGTTATACGTTACATGGTGATACTATATAACGTTATACGTTATAACGTAATACTATATAATGTTATACGTTATAACGTAATACTATATAACGTTATACGATATAACGTAATACTATATAACGTTATACGTTATAACGTAATACTATATAACGTTATACGTTATAACGTAATACTATATAATGTTATACGTTATAACGTAATACTATATATCGTTATACGTTATAACGTAATACAATGTAACCTTATACGTTATAACGTAATACTATATAACGTTATACGTTACATGGTGATACTATATAACGTTATACGTTATAACGTAATACTACATAACGTTATACGTTATAACGTAATACTACATAACGTTATACGTTATAACGTAATACTATATAACGTTATACGTTATAACGTAATACTATATAACGTTATACGATATAACGTAATACTATATAACGTTATACGTTATAACGTAATACTATATAACGTTATACGATATAACGTAATACTATACAACGTTATATGATATAACGTAATACTATACAACGTTATACATTATAACGTAATACTATATAACGTTATACTTTATATGGTAATATTATATAACGTTATACGTTATAACGTAATACTATATAACGTTATACGTTATAACGTAGTACTATATAACGTTATACGTTATAACGTAATACTATATAACGTTATACGATATAACGCAATACTATATAACGTTATACGTTATAACGTAATACTATATAAGGTTATACGTTATAACGTAATACTATATAACGTTATACGTTATAACGTAATACTATATAACGTTATACGTTATAACGTAATACTATATAACGTTATACGTTATAACGTAATACTATATAACGTTATACGTTATAACGTAATACTATATATCGTTATACGTTATAACGTAATACTACATAACGTTATACGTTATAACGTAATACTATATAACGTTATACGTTAAATGGTGATACTATATAACGTTATACGTTATAACGTAATACTATATAACGTTATACGTTATAACGTAATACTATATAACGTTATACGTTATAACGTAATACTATATAACGTTATACGTTATATGGTGATACTATATAACGTTATAACGTAATACTATATAACGTTATACGTTATAACGTAATACTATATAACGTTATACGGTATAACGTAATACTATATAACCTTATACGTTATAACGTAATACTATATAACGTTATACGTTATAACGTAATACTATATAACGTTATACGTTACAACGTAATACTATATATCGTTATACGTTATAACGTAATACTATATAACGTTATACGTTACATGGTGATACTATATAACGTTATACGTTATAACGTAATACTATATAATGTTATACGTTATAACGTAATACTATATAACGTTATACGATATAACGTAATACTATATAACGTTATACGTTATAACGTAATACTATATAACGTTATACGTTATAACGTAATACTATATAATGTTATACGTTATAACGTAATACTATATATCGTTATACGTTATAACGTAATACAATGTAACCTTATACGTTATAACGTAATACTATATAACGTTATGCGTTACATGGTGATACTATATAACGTTATACGTTATAACGTAATACTACATAACGTTATACGTTATAACGTAATACTACATAACGTTATACGTTATAACGTAATACTATATAACGTTATACGTTATAACGTAATACTATATAACGTTATACGATATAACGTAATACTATATAACGTTATACGTTATAACGTAATACTATATAACGTTATACGATATAACGTAATACTATACAACGTTATATGATATAACGTAATACTATACAACGTTATACATTATAACGTAATACTATATAACGTTATACTTTATATGGTAATATTATATAACGTTATACGTTATAACGTAATACTATATAACGTTATACGTTATAACGTAGTACTATATAACGTTATACGTTATAACGTAATACTATATAACGTTATACGATATAACGCAATACTATATAACGTTATACGTTATAACGTAATACTATATAAGGTTATACGTTATAACGTAATACTATATAACGTTATACGTTATAACGTAATACTATATAACGTTATACGTTATAACGTAATACTATATAACGTTATACGTTATAACGTAATACTATATAACGTTATACGTTATAACGTAATACTATATAACGTTATACGTTACATGGTGATACTATATAACGTTATACGTTATAACGTAATACTATATAATGTTATACGTTATAACGTAATACTATATAACGTTATACGATATAACGTAATACTATATAACGTTATACGTTATAACGAAATACTATATAACGTTATACGTTATAACGTAATACTATATAATGTTATACGTTATAACGTAATACTATATATCGTTATACGTTATAACGTAATACAATGTAACCTTATACGTTATAACGTAATACTATATAACGTTATACGTTACATGGTGATATTATATAACGTTATACGTTATAACGTAATACTATATAACGTTATACGTTACATGGTGATACTATATAACGTTATACGATATAACGTAATACTGAATAACGTTATACGTTATAACGTAATACTATATAACGTTATACGATATAACGTAATACTATACAACGTTATATGATATAACGTAATACTATACAACGTTATACGTTATAACGTAATACTATATAACGTTATACGTTATAACGTAGTACTATATAACGTTATACGTTATAACGTAATACTATATAACGTTATACGATATAACGTAATACTGAATAACGTTATACGTTATAACGTAATACTATATAACGTTATACGATATAACGTAATACTATACAACGTTATATGATATAACGTAATACTATACAACGTTATACGTTATAACGTAATACTATATAACGTTATACTTTATATGGTAATATTATATAACGTTATACGTTATATGGTAATATTATATAACGTTATACGTTATAACGTAATACTATATAACGTTATACGTTATAACGTAATACTATATAACGTTATACGTTATAACGTAATACTATATAACGTTATACGTTATAACGTAATACTATATAATCGTTATACGTTATAACGTAATACTATATAACGTTATACGTTACATGGTGATACTATATAACGTTATACGTTATAACGTAATACTATATAATGTTATACGTTATAACGTAATACCATATAACGTTATAAGATATAACGTAATACTATATAACGTTATACGTTATAACGTAATACTATATAACGTCATACGTTATAACGTAATACTATATAATGTTATACGTTATAACGTAATACTATCTAACGTTATACGTTTATAACGTAATACTATATAACGTTATACGTTATAACGTAATACTATATAACGTTATACGTTATAACGTAATACTATATATCGTTATACGTTATAACGTAATACTACATAACGTTATACGTTATAACGTAATACTATATAACGTTATACGTTATAACGTAATACAATGTAACCTTATACGTTATAACGTAATACTATATAACGTTATACGTTACATGGTGATACTATATAACGTTATACGTTATAACGTAATACTACATAACGTTATACGTTATAACGTAATACTACATAACGTTATACGTTATAACGTAATACTATATAACGTTATAAGTTATAACGTAATACTATATAACGTTATACGATATAACGTAATACTATATAACGTTATACGTTATAACGTAATACTATATAACGTTATACGATATAACGTAATACTATACAACGTTATATGATATAACGTAATACTATACAACGTTATACATTATAACGTAATACTATATAACGTTATACTTTATATGGTAATATTATATAACGTTATACGTTTATACCGTAATACTATATAACGTTATACGTTATAACGTACGTAGTACTATATAACGTTATACGTTATAACGTAATACTATATAACGTTATACGATATAACGCAATACTATATAACGTTATACGTTATAACGTAATACTATATAAGGTTATACGTTATAACGTAATACTATATAACGTTATACGTTATAACGTAATACTATATAACGGTTATACGTTATAACGTAATACTATATAACGTTATACGTTATAACGTAATACTATATAACGTTATACGTTATAACGTAATACTATATATCGTTATACGTTATAACGTAATACTACATAACGTTATACGTTATAACGTAATACTATATAACGTTATACGTTAAATGGTGATACTATATAACGTTATACGTTATAACGTAATACTATATAACGTTCTATACGTTATAACGTAATACTATATAACGTTATACGTTATAACGTAATATCTATATAACGTTATACGTTATATGGTGATACTATATAACGATATAACGTAATACTATATACGTTATACGTTATACGTAATACTATATAACGTTATACGGTATAACGTAATACTATATAACCTTATACGTTATAACGTAATACTATATAACGTTATACGTTATAACGTAATACTATATAACGTTATACGTTACAACGTAATACTATATATCGTTATACGTTATAACGTAATACTATATAACGTTATACGTTACATGGTGATACTATATAACGTTATACGTTATAACGTAATACTATATAATGTTATACGTTATAACGTATACTATATAACGTTATACGATATAACGTAATACTATATAACGTTATACGTTATAACGTAAATACTATATAACGTTATACGTTATAACGTAATACTATATAATGTTATACGTTATAACGTAATACTATATATCGTTATACGTTATAAACGTAAGTACAATGTAACCTTATACGTTATAACGTAATACTATAATAACGTTATGCGTTACACTGGTGATACTATATAACGTTATACGTTATAACGTAATACTACATAACGTTATACGTTATAACGTAATACTACATAACGTTATACGTTATAACGTAATACTATATAACGTTATACGTTATAACGTAATACTATATAACGTTATACGATATAACGTAATACTATATAACGTTATACGTTATAACGTAATACTATATAACGTTATACGATATAACGTAATACTATACAACGTTATATGATATAACGTAATACTATACAACGTTATACATTATAACGTAATACTATATAACGTTATACTTTATATGGTAATATTATATAACGTTATACGTTATAACGTAATACTATATAACGTTATACGTTATAACGTAGTACTATATAACGTTATACGTTATAACGTAATACTATATAACGTTATACGATATAACGCAATACTATATAACGTTATACGTTATAACGTAATACTATATAAGGTTATACGTTATAACGTAATACTATATAACGTTATACGTTATAACGTAATACTATATAACGTTATACGTTATAACGTAATACTATATAACGTTATACGTTATAACGTAATACTATATAACGTTATACGTTATAACGTAATACTATATAACGTTATACGTTACATGGTGATACTATATAACGTTATACGTTATAACGTAATACTATATAATGTTATACGTTATAACGTAATACTATATAACGTTATACGATATAACGTAATACTATATAACGTTTTACGTTATAACGAAATACTATATAACGTTATACGTTATAACGTAATACTATATAATGTTATACGTTATAACGTAATACTATATATCGTTATACGTTATACGTAATACAATGTAACCTTATACGTTATAACGTAATACTATATAACGTTATACGTTACATGGTGATATTATATAACGTTATACGTTATAACGTAATACTATATAACGTTATACGTTACATGGTGATACTATATAACGTTATACGATATAACGTAATACTGAATAACGTTATACGTTATAACGTAATACTATATAACGTTATACGATATAACGTAATACTATACAACGTTATATGATATAACGTAATACTATACAACGTTATACGTTATAACGTAATACTATATAACCGTTTATACGTTATAACGTAGTACTATATAAACGTTATACGTTATAACGTAATACTATATAACGTTATACGATATAACGTAATACTGAATAACGTTATACGTTATAACGTAATACTATATAACGTTATACGATATAACGTAATACTATGACAACGTTATATGATATACGTAATACTATACAACGTTATACGTTTATAAACGTAATACTATATAACGTTATACTTTATATGGTAATATTATATAACGTTATACGTTATATGGTAAATATTATATAACGTTATACGTTATAACGTAATACTATATAACGTTATACGTTATAACGTAATACTATATAACGTTATACGTTATAACGTAATACTATATAACGTTATACGTTATAACCGTAATACTATATATCGTTATACGTTATAACGTAATACTATATAACGTTATACGTTACATGGTGATACTATATAACGTTATACGTTATAACGTAATACTATATAATGTTATACGTTAAAACGTAATACCATATAACGTTATAAGATATAACGTAATACTATATAACGTTATACGTTTATAACGTAATACTATATAACGTCATACGTTATAACGTAATACTATATAATGTTATACGTTATAACGTAATACCTATATATCGTTATACGTTATAACGTAATACAATGTAACCTTATACGTTATAACGTAATACTATATAACGTTATACGTTTTATGGTGATACTATATAACGTTATACGTTATAACGTAATACTACATAACGTTATACGTTATAACGTAATACTACATAACGTATACGTTATAACGTAATACTATATAACGTTATACGTTATAACGTAATACTATATAACGTTTATACGTTATAACGTAATATTATATAACGTTATACGTTATATGGTAATATTATATAACGTTATACGTTATAACGTAATACTATATAACGTTATACGTCATAACGTAATACTACATAACGTTATACGTTATAACGTAAGACTATAGTAACGTTATACGTTATAACGTAATACTATATAATGTTATACGTTACATGGTGATACTATATAACGTTATACGTTACATGGTGATACTATATATAACGTTATACGTTATAACGTAATACTATATAACGTTATACGTTATAACGTAATACTATATAACGTTATACGTTATAACGTAATACTATATAACGTTATACGTTATAACGTAATACTACATAACGTTATACGTTATAACGTAATACTATATAACGTTATACGATATAACGTAATACTATATAACGTTATACGATATAACGTAATACTATATAACGTTATACGTTATAACGTAATACTATATAACGTTATACGTTATAACGTAATACTATATAACGTTATACGTTATAACGTAATACTATATATCGTTATACGTTATAACGTAATACAATGTAACCTTATACGTTATAACGTAATAGCTATATAACGTTATACGTTTTATGGTGATACTATATAACGTTATACGTTATAACGTAATACTACATAACGTTATACGTTATAACGTAATACTACATAACGTTATACGTTATAACGTAAGACTATATAACGTTATACGTTATAACGTAATACTATATAATGTTATACGTTACATGGTGATACTATATAACGTTATACGTTACATGGTGATACTATATAACGTTATTACGTTATAACGTAATACTATATAACGTTATACGTTTATAACGTAATACTATATAACGTTATACGTTATAACGTAATACTATATAACGTTATACGTTATAACGTAATACTACATAACGTTATACGTTATAACGTAATACTATATAACGTTATACGATATAACGTAATACTATATAACGTTATACGATATAACGTAATACTATATAACGTTATACGTTATAACGTAATACTATATAACGTTATACGTTATATGGTAATACCTTATAACGTTATACGTCATAACGTAATACTATATAACGTTATACGTTATAACGTAATACTATATAACGTTATACGTTATAACGTAATACTATATAACGTTATACGTTACATGGTGATACTATATAACGTTATACTTTATAACGTAATACTATATAATGTTATACGTTATAACGTAATACTATATAACGTTATACGTTATAACGTAATACTATATAACGTTATACGTTATAACGTAGTACTATATAACGTTATACGTTATAACGTAATACTATATAACGTTATACGATATAACGTAATACTATATAACGTTATACGTTATAACGTAATGCTATATAACGTTATACGATATAACGTAATACTATACAACGTTATATGATATAACGTAATACTATACAACGTTATACGTTATAACGTAATACTATATAACGTTATACTTTATATGGTAATATTATGTAACGTTATACGTTATATGGTAATATTATATAACGTTATACGTCATAACGTAATACAATATAACCTTATACGTTATAACGTAATACTATATAACGTTATACGTTACATGGTGATACTATATAACGTTATACGTTATAACGTAATACTATATAATGTTATACGTTATAACGTAATACTATATAACGTTATACGATATAACGTAATACTATATAACGTTATACGTTATAACGAAATACTATATAACGTTATACGTTATAACGTAATACTATATAATGTTATACGTTATAACGTAATACTATATATCGTTATACGTTATAACGTAAATACAATGTAACCTTATACGTTATAACGTAATACTATATAAACGTTATACGTTACATGGTGATATTATATAACGTTATACGTTATAACGTAATACTATATAACCGTTATACGTTACATGGGTGATACTATATAACGTTATACGATAGTAACGTAATACTGAATAACGTTATACGTTATAACGTAATACTATATAACGTTATACGATATAACGTAATACTATACAACGTTATATGATATAACGTAATACTATACAACGTTATACGTTAGAACGTAATACTATATAACGTTATACGTTATAACGTAGTACTATATAACGTTATACGTTATAACGTAATACTATATAACGTTATACGATATAACGTAATACTGAATAACGTTATACGTTATAACGTAATACTATATAACGTTATACGATATAACGTAATACTATTACAACGTTATATGATATAACGTAATACTATACAACGTTATACGTTATAACGTAATACTATATAACGTTATACTTTATATGGTAATATTATATAACGTTATACGTTATATGGTAATATTATATAACGTTATACGTTATAACGTAATACTATATAACGTTATACGTTATAACGTAATACTATATAACGTTATACGTTATAACGTAATACTATATAACGTTATACGTTATAACGTAATACTATATATCGTTATACGTTACATGGTGATACTATATACGTTATACGTACATGGTGATACTATATAACGTTATACGTTATAACGTAATACTATATAATGTTATACGTTATAACGTAATACCATATAACGTTATAAGATATAACGTAATACTATATAACGTTATACGTTATAACGTAATACTATATAACGTCATACGTTATAACGTAATACTATATAATGTTATACGTTATAACGTAATACTATATATCGTTATACGTTTATAACGTAATACAATGTAACCTTATACGTCTATAACGTAATACTATATAACGTTATACGTTTTATGGTGATACTATATAACGTTATACGTTTATAACGTAATACTACATAACGTTATACGTTATAACGTAATACTACATAACGTTATACGTTATAACGTAATACTATATAACGTTATACGTTATAACGTAATACTATATAAACGTTATACGTTATAACGTAATATTATATAACGTTATACGTTATATGGTAATATTATATAACGTTATACGTTATAACGTAATACTATATAACGTTATACGTCATAACGTAATACTACATAACGTTATACGTTATAACGTAATACTATATAACGTTATACGTTATAACGTAATACTATATAATGTTATACGTTACATGGTGATACTATATAACGTTATACGTTACATGGTGATACTATATAACGTTATACGTTATAACGTAATTACTATATAACGTTATACGTTTATAACGTAATACTATATAACGTTATACGTTATAACGTAATACTATATAACGTTATACGTTATAACGTAATACTACATAACGTTATACGTTATACGTAATACTATATAACGTTATACGATATAACGTAATACTATATAACGTTATACGATATAACGTAATACTATATAACGTTATACGTTATAACGTAATACTATATAACGTTATACGTTATATGGTAATACCTTATAACGTTATACGTCATAACGTAATACTATATAACGTTATACGTTATAACGTAATACTATATAACGTTATACGTTATAACGTAATACTATATAACGTTATACGTTACATGGTGATACTATATAACGTTATACTTTATAACGTAATACTATATAATGTTATACGTTATAACGTAATACTATATAACGTTATACGTTATAACGTAATACTATATAACGTTATACGTTATAACGTAGTACTATATAACGTTATACGTTATAACGTAATACTATATAACGTTATACGATATAACGTAATACTATATAACGTTATACGTTATAACGTAATGCTATATAACGTTATACGATATAACGTAATACTATACAACGTTATATGATATAACGTAATACTATACAACGTTATACGTTATAACGTAATACTATATAACGTTATACTTTATATGGTAATATTATGTAACGTTATACGTTATATGGTAATATTATATAACGTTATACGTCATAACGTAATACAATATAACCTTATACGTTATAACGTAATACTATATAACGTTATACGTTACATGGTGATACTATATAACGTTATACGTTATAACGTAATACTACATAACGTTATACGTTATAACGTAATACTACATAACGTTATACGTTATAACGTAATACTATATAACGTTATACGTTATAACGTAATACTATATAACGTTATACGTTATAACGTAATACTATATAACGTTATACGTTATAACGTAATACTATATAACGTTATACGTTACATGGTGATACTATATAACGTTAATACTTTATAACGTAATAGTATTATAATGTTATACGTTATAACGTAATACTATATAACGTTATACGTTATAACGTAATACTATATAACGTTATACGATATAACGTAATACTATATAACGTTATACGATATAACGTAATACTATATAACGTTATACGTTATAACGTAATACTATATAACGTTATACGTTATAACGTAATACTATATAATGTTATACGTTATAACGTAATACTATATATCGTTATACGTTATAACGTAATACAATGTAACCTTATACGTTTATAACGTAATTACTATATAACGTTATACGTTACATGGTGATACTATATAACGTTATACGTTATAACGTAATACTACATAACGTTATACGTTATAACGTAATACTACAATAACGTTATACGTTATAACGTAATACTATATAACGTTATACGTTATAACGTAATACTATATAACGTTATACGATATAACGTAATACTATATAACGTTATACGTTATAACGTAATACTATATAACGTTATACGATATAACGTAATACTATACAACGTTATATGATATAACGTAATACTATACAACGTTATACATTATAACGTAATACTATATAACGTTATACTTTATATGGTAAATATTATATAACGTTATACGTTATAACGTAATACTATATACGTTATACGTTATAACGTAGTTACTATATAACGTTATACGTTATAACGTAATACTATATAACGTTATACGATATAACGCAATACTATATAACGTTATACGTTATAACGTAATACTATATAAGGTTATACGTTATAACGTAATACTATATAACGTTATACGTTATAACGTAATACTATATAACGTTATACGTTATAACGTAATACTATATAACGTTATACGTTATAACGTAATACTATATAACGTTATACGTTATATGGTGATACTATATATCGTTATAACGTAATACTATATAACGTTATACGTTATAACTTAATACTATATAACGTTATACGTTATACGTAATACTATATAACGTTATACGTTATATGGTGAAACTATATAACGTTATAACGTAATACTATATAACGCTATACGTTATATGGTAATACCATATAACGTTATACGTCATAACGTAATACTATATAACGATATACGTTATAACGTAATACTATATAACGTTATCCGTTATAAGGTAATACTATATAACGATATACGTTATATGGTAATACTATATAACGTTATACGTTATAACGTAATACTATATAACATTATACGTTATAACGTAATACTATATAACGTTATACGTTATAACTTAATACTATATAACGTTATACGTTATAGCGTAATACTATATAACGTTATACGTTATAACGTAATACTATATAACGTTATACGTTATATGGTGATACTATATAACGTTATAACGTAATACTATATAACGTTATACGTTATAACGTAATACTATATAACGTTATAACGGTAGTAACGTAATACTATATAACCTTATACGTCATAACGTAATACTATATAACGTTATACGTTATAAC
>NW_027185009.1:0-44493 GCF_040668555.2 Bombus flavifrons
TCCCGTTTGAGATATTTCGACGTTTAAACGCTCTTTTTACTCCTTTTTACGTGCAGAATGTAATAAACAACCGTTTAACCGTCGAAACAAGCGGAACAGCTCGCAAATCTCGATGATTTCGTCGATTTTGATGAAAACTGACCGTCGTTTCCTTCCCGTTTGAGATAATTCGACGTTTAAACGCTCATTTCACTCCTTTTTACGTGCAGAATGCGATGGACAACCGTTTAACCGTCGAAACAAGCGGAACAGCTCGCAAATCTCGATGATTTCGTCGATTTTGATGAAAACTGACCGTCATTTCCTTCCCGTTTGTGATATTTCGACGTTTAAGCGCTCTTTTTACTCCTTTTTACGTGCAGAATGCGATGCACAACCGTTTAACCGTCGAAACAAGCGGAACAGCTCCCAAATCTCGATGATTTCGTCGATTTTGATGAAAACTGACCGTCATTTCCTTCCCGTTTGAGATATTTCGACGTTTAAGCGCTCTTTTTACTCCTTTTTACGTGCAGAATGTAATAAACAACCGTTTAACCGTCGAAACAAGCGGGACAGCTCGCAAATCTCGATGATTTCGTCGATTTTGATGAAAACTGACCGTCATTTCCTTCCCGTTTGAGATATTTCGACGTTTAAGCGCTCTTTTTACTCCTTTTTACGTGCAGAATGTAATAAACAACCGTTTAACCGTCGAAACAAGCGGAACAGCTCGCAAATCTCGATGATTTCGTCGATTTTGATGAAAACTGACCGTCGTTTCCTTCCCGTTTGAGATATTTCGACGTTTAAGCGCTCTTTTTACTCCTTTTTACGTGCAGAATGTAATAAACAACCGTTTAAACCGTCGAAACAAGCGGAACAGCTCGCAAATCTCGATGATTTCGTCGATTTTGATGAAAACTGACCGTCGTTTCCTTCCCGTTTGAGATAATTCGACGTTTAAACGCTCATTTCACTCCTTTTTACGTGCAGAATGCGATGGACAACCGTTTAACCGTCGAAACAAGCGGAACAGCTCGCAAATCTCGATGATTTCGTCGATTTTGATGAAAACTGACCGTCATTTCCTTCCCGTTTGAGATATTTCGACGTTTAAGCGCTCTTTTTACTCCTTTTTACGTGCAGAATGTAATAAACAACCGTTTAACCGTCGAAACAAGCGGAACAGCTCGCAAATCTCGATGATTTCGTCGATTTTGATGAAAACTGACCGTCATTTCCTTCCCGTTTGAGATATTTCGACGTTTAAACGCTCATTTCACTCCTTTTTACGTGCAGAATGCGATGCACAACCGTTTAACCGTCGAAACAAGCGGAACAGCTCGCAAATCTCGATGATTTCGTCGATTCTGATGAAAACTGACCGTCATTTCCTTCCCGTTTGAGATATTTCGACGTTTAAACGCTCATTTCACTGCTTTTTACGTGCAGAATGCAATGCACAACCGTTTAACCGTCGAAACAAGCGGAGCAGCTCGCAAATCTCGATGATTTCGTCGATTTTGATGAAAACTGACCGTCATGTCCTTCCCGTTAGAGATATTTCGACGTTTAAACGCTCATTTCACTCCTTTTTACGTGCAGAATGCGATGGACAACCGTTTAACCGTCGAAACAAGCGGAACAGCTCGCAAATCTCGATGATTTCGTCGATTTTGATGAAAACTTACCGTCATTTCCTTCCCGTTTGAGATATTTCGACGTTTAAGCGCTCTTTTTACTCCTTTTTACGTGCAGAATGTAATAAACAACCGTTTAACCGTCGAAACAAGCGGAACAGCTCGCAAATCTCGATGATTTCGTCGATTTTGATGAAAACTGACCGTCGTTTCCTTCCCGTTTGAGATATTTCGACGTTTAAGCGCTCTTTTTACTCCTTTTTACGTGCAGAATGTAATAAACAACCGTTTAACCGTCGAAACAAGCGGAACAGCTCGCAAATCTCGATGATTTCGTCGATTTTGATGAAAACTGACCGTCGTTTCCTTCCCGTTTGAGATATTTCGACGTTTAAACGCTCTTTTTACTCCTTTTTACGTGCAGAATGTAATAAACAACCGTTTAACCGTCGAAACAAGCGGAACAGCTCGCAAATCTCGATGATTTCGTCGATTTTGATGAAAACTGACCGTCGTTTCCTTCCCGTTTGAGATATTTCGACGTTTAAACGCTCTTTTTACTCCTTTTTACGTGCAGAATGTAATAAACAACCGTTTAACCGTCGAAACAAGCGGAACAGCTCGCAAATCTCGATGATTTCGTCGATTTTGATGAAAACTGACCGTCGTTTCCTTCCCGTTTGAGATAATTCGACGTTTAAACGCTCATTTCACTCCTTTTTACGTGCAGAATGCGATGGACAACCGTTTAACCGTCGAAACAAGCGGAACAGCTCGCAAATCTCGATGATTTCGTCGATTTTGATGAAAACTGACCGTCATTTCCTTCCCGTTTGTGATATTTCGACGTTTAAGCGCTCTTTTTACTCCTTTTTACGTGCAGAATGCGATGCACAACCGTTTAACCGTCGAAACAAGCGGAACAGCTCCCAAATCTCGATGATTTCGTCGATTTTGATGAAAACTGACCGTCATTTCCTTCCCGTTTGAGATATTTCGACGTTTAAGCGCTCTTTTTACTCCTTTTTACGTGCAGAATGTAATAAACAACCGTTTAACCGTCGAAACAAGCGGGACAGCTCGCAAATCTCGATGATTTCGTCGATTTTGATGAAAACTGACCGTCATTTCCTTCCCGTTTGAGATATTTCGACGTTTAAGCGCTCTTTTTACTCCTTTTTACGTGCAGAATGTAATAAACAACCGTTTAACCGTCGAAACAAGCGGAACAGCTCGCAAATCTCGATGATTTCGTCGATTTTGATGAAAACTGACCGTCGTTTCCTTCCCGTTTGAGATATTTCGACGTTTAAGCGCTCTTTTTACTCCTTTTTACGTGCAGAATGTAATAAACAACCGTTTAACCGTCGAAACAAGCGGAACAGCTCGCAAATCTCGATGATTTCGTCGATTTTGATGAAAACTGACCGTCGTTTCCTTCCCGTTTGAGATAATTCGACGTTTAAACGCTCATTTCACTCCTTTTTACGTGCAGAATGCGATGGACAACCGTTTAACCGTCGAAACAAGCGGAACAGCTCGCAAATCTCGATGATTTCGTCGATTTTGATGAAAACTGACCGTCATTTCCTTCCCGTTTGTGATATTTCGACGTTTAAGCGCTCTTTTTACTCCTTTTTACGTGCAGAATGCGATGCACAACCGTTTAACCGTCGAAACAAGCGGAACAGCTCCCAAATCTCGATGATTTCGTCGATTTTGATGAAAACTGACCGTCATTTCCTTCCCGTTTGAGATATTTCGACGTTTAAGCGCTCTTTTTACTCCTTTTTACGTGCAGAATGTAATAAACAACCGTTTAACCGTCGAAACAAGCGGAACAGCTCGCAAATCTCGATGATTTCGTCGATTTTGATGAAAACTGACCGTCGTTTCCTTCCCGTTTGAGATATTTCGACGTTTAAACGCTCATTTCACTGCTTTTTACGTGCAGAATGCAATGCACAACCGTTTAACCGTCGAAACAAGCGGAACAGCTCGCAAATCTCGATGATTTCGTCGATTTTGATGAAAACTGACCGTCATTTCCTTCCCGTTTGAGATATTTCGACGTATAAGCGCTCTTTTTACTCCTTTTTACGTGCAGAATGTAATAAACAACCGTTTAACCGTCGAAACAAGCGGGACAGCTCGCAAATCTCGATGATTTCGTCGATTTTGATGAAAACTGAACGTCATTTCCTTCCCGTTTGAGATATTTCGACGTTTAAGCGCTCTTTTTACTCCTTTTTACGTGCAGAATGTAATAAACAACCGTTTAACCGTCGAAACAAGCGGAACAGCTCGCAAATCTCGATGATTTCGTCGATTTTGATGAAAACTGACCGTCGTTTCCTTCCCGTTTGAGATATTTCGACGTTTAAACGCTCATTTCACTGCTTTTTACCTGCAGAATGCAATGCACAACCGTTTAACCGTCGAAACAAGCGGAACAGCTCGCAAATCTCGATGATTTCGTCGATTTTGATGAAAACTGACCGTCATTTCCTTCCCGTTAGAGATATTTCGACGTTTAAGCGCTCTTTTTACTCCTTTTTACGTGCAGAATGCGATGGACAACCGTTTAACCGTCGAAACAAGCGGAACAGCTCGCAAATCTCGATGATTTCGTCGATTTTGATGAAAACTGACCGTCATTTCCTTCCCGTTTGTGATATTTCGACGTTTAAGTTCTCTTTTTACTCCTTTTTACGTGCAGAATGCGATGCACAACCGTTTAACCGTCGAAACAAGCGGAACAGCTCGCAAATCTCGATGATTTCGTCGATTTTGATGAAAACTGACCGTCATTTCCTTCCCGTTTGTGATATTTCGACGTTTAAGTTCTCTTTTTACTCCTTTTTACGTGCAGAATGCGAAGGACAACCGTTTAACGGTCGAAACAAGCGGAACAGCTCGCAAATCTCGATGATTTCGTCGATTTTGATGAAAACTTACCGTCATTTCCTTCCCGTTTGAGATATTTCGACGTTTAAGCGCTCTTTTTACTCCTTTTTACGTGCAGAATGTAATAAACAACCGTTTAACCGTCGAAACAAGCGGAACAGCTCGCAAATCTCGATGATTTCGTCGATTTTGATGAAAACTGACCGTCGTTTCCTTCCCGTTTGAGATATTTCGACGTTTAAGCGCTCTTTTTACTCCTTTTTACGTGCAGAATGTAATAAACAACCGTTTAACCGTCGAAACAAGCGGAACAGCTCGCAAATCTCGATGATTACGTCGATTTTGATGAAAACTGACCGTCGTTTCCTTCCCGTTTGAGATATTTCGACGTTTAAACGCTCTTTTTACTCCTTTTTACGTGCAGAATGTAATAAACAACCGTTTAACCGTCGAAACAAGCGGAACAGCTCGCAAATCTCGATGATTTCGTCGATTTTGATGAAAACTGACCGTCGTTTCCTTCCCGTTTGAGATAATTCGACGTTTAAACGCTCATTTCACTCCTTTTTACGTGCAGAATGCGATGGACAACCGTTTAACCGTCGAAACAAGCGGAACAGCTCGCAAATCTCGATGATTTCGTCGATTTTGATGAAAACTGACCGTCATTTCCTTCCCGTTTGTGATATTTCGACGTTTAAGCGCTCTTTTTACTCCTTTTTACGTGCAGAATGCGATGCACAACCGTTTAACCGTCGAAACAAGCGGAACAGCTCCCAAATCTCGATGATTTCGTCGATTTTGATGAAAACTGACCGTCATTTCCTTCCCGTTTGAGATATTTCGACGTTTAAGCGCTCTTTTTACTCCTTTTTACGTGCAGAATGTAATAAACAACCGTTTAACCGTCGAAACAAGCGGGACAGCTCGCAAATCTCGATGATTTCGTCGATTTTGATGAAAACTGACCGTCATTTCCTTCCCGTTTGAGATATTTCGACGTTTAAGCGCTCTTTTTACTCCTTTTTACGTGCAGAATGTAATAAACAACCGTTTAACCGTCGAAACAAGCGGAACAGCTCGCAAATCTCGATGATTTCGTCGATTTTGATGAAAACTGACCGTCGTTTCCTTCCCGTTTGAGATATTTCGACGTTTAAACGCTCATTTCACTGCTTTTTACGTGCAGAATGCAATGCACAACCGTTTAACCGTCGAAACAAGCGGAACAGCTCGCAAATCTCGATGATTTCGTCGATTTTGATGAAAACTGACCGTCATTTCCTTCCCGTTTGAGATATTTCGACGTTTAAGCGCTCTTTTTACTCCTTTTTACGTGCAGAATGTAATAAACAACCGTTTAACCGTCGAAACAAGCGGGACAGCTCGCAAATCTCGATGATTTCGTCGATTTTGATGAAAACTGACCGTCATTTCCTTCCCGTTTGAGATAATTCGACGTTTAAACGCTCATTTCACTCCTTTTTACGTGCAGAATGCGATGGACAACCGTTTAACCGTCGAAACAAGCGGAACAGCTCGCAAATCTCGATGATTTCGTCGATTTTGATGAAAACTGACCGTCATTTCCTTCCCGTTTGTGATATTTCGACGTTTAAGCGCTCTTTTTACTCCTTTTTACGTGCAGAATGCGATGCACAACCGTTTAACCGTCGAAACAAGCGGAACAGCTCCCAAATCTCGATGATTTCGTCGATTTTGATGAAAACTGACCGTCATTTCCTTCCCGTTTGAGATATTTCGACGTTTAAGCTCTCTTTTTACTCCTTTTTACGTGCAGAATGTAATAAACAACCGTTTAACCGTCGAAACAAGCGGGACAGCTCGCAAATCTCGATGATTTCGTCGATTTTGATGAAAACTGACCGTCATTTCCTTCCCGTTTGAGATATTTCGACGTTTAAGCGCTCTTTTTACTCCTTTTTACGTGCAGAATGTAATAAACAACCGTTTAACCGTCGAAACAAGCGGAACAGCTCGCAAATCTCGATGATTTCGTCGATTTTGATGAAAACTGACCGTCGTTTCCTTCCCGTTTGAGATATTTCGACGTTTAAACGCTCATTTCACTCCTTTTTACGTGCAGAATGTAATAAACAACCGTTTAACCGTCGAAACAAGCGGGACAGCTCGCAAATCTCGATGATTTCGTCGATTTTGATGAAAACTGACCGTCATTTCCTTCCCGTTTGAGATATTTCGACGTTTAAACGCTCATTTCACTGCTTTTTACGTGCAGAATGCAATGCACAACCGTTTAACCGTCGAAACAAGCGGAACAGCTCGCAAATCTCGATGATTTCGTCGATTTTGATGAAAACTGACCGTCGTTTCCTTCCCGTTTGAGATATTTCGACGTTTAAACGCTCATTTCACTGCTTTTTACGTGCAGAATGCAATGCACAACCGTTTAACCGTCGAAACAAGCGGAGCAGCTCGCAAATCTCGATGATTTCGTCGATTTTGATGAAAACTGACCGTCATTTCCTTCCCGTTAGAGATATTTCGACGTTTAAACGCTCATTTCACTCCTTTTTACGTGCAGAATGCGATGGACAACCGTTTATCCGTCGAAACAAGCGGAACAGCTCGCAAATCTCGATGATTTCGTCGATTTTGATGAAAACTGACCGTCATTTCCTTCCCGTTTGAGATATTTCGACGTTTAAGCGCTCTTTTTACTCCTTTTTACGTGCAGAATGTAATAAACAACCGTTTAACCGTCGAAACAAGCGGAACAGCTCGCAAATCTCGATGATTTCGTCGATTTTGATGAAAACTGACCGTCATTTCCTTCCCGTTTGAGATATTTCGACGTTTAAACGCTCATTTCACTCCTTTTTACGTGCAGAATGCGATGCACAACCGTTTAACCGTCGAAACAAGCGGAACAGCTCGCAAATCTCGATGATTTCGTCGATTCTGATGAAAACTGACCGTCATTTCCTTCCCGTTTGAGATATTTCGACGTTTAAAACGCTCATTTCACTGCTTTTTACGTGCAGAATGCAATGCACAACCGTTTAACCGTCGAAACAAGCGGAGCAGCTCGCAAATCTCGATGATTTCGTCGATTTTGATGAAAACTGACCGTCATGTCCTTCCCGTTAGAGATATTTCGACGTTTAAACGCTCATTTCACTCCTTTTTACGTGCAGAATGCGATGGACAACCGTTTAACCGTCGAAACAAGCGGAACAGCTCGCAAATCTCGATGATTTCGTCGATTTTGATGAAAACTTACCGTCATTTCCTTCCCGTTTGAGATATTTCGACGTTTAAGCGCTCTTTTTACTCCTTTTTACGTGCAGAATGTAATAAACAACCGTTTAACCGTCGAAACAAGCGGAACAGCTCGCAAATCTCGATGATTTCGTCGATTTTGATGAAAACTGACCGTCGTTTCCTTCCCGTTTGAGATATTTCGACGTTTAAGCGCTCTTTTTACTCCTTTTTACGTGCAGAATGTAATAAACAACCGTTTAACCGTCGAAACAAGCGGAACAGCTCGCAAATCTCGATGATTTCGTCGATTTTGATGAAAACTGACCGTCGTTTCCTTCCCGTTTGAGATATTTCGACGTTTAAACGCTCTTTTTACTCCTTTTTACGTGCAGAATGTAATAAACAACCGTTTAACCGTCGAAACAAGCGGAACAGCTCGCAAATCTCGATGATTTCGTCGATTTTGATGAAAACTGACCGTCGTTTCCTTCCCGTTTGAGATAATTCGACGTTTAAACGCTCATTTCACTCCTTTTTACGTGCAGAATGCGATGGACAACCGTTTAACCGTCGAAACAAGCGGAACAGCTCGCAAATCTCGATGATTTCGTCGATTTTGATGAAAACTGACCGTCATTTCCTTCCCGTTTGTGATATTTCGACGTTTAAGCGCTCTTTTTACTCCTTTTTACGTGCAGAATGCGATGCACAACCGTTTAACCGTCGAAACAAGCGGAACAGCTCCCAAATCTCGATGATTTCGTCGATTTTGATGAAAACTGACCGTCATTTCCTTCCCGTTTGAGATATTTCGACGTTTAAGCGCTCTTTTTACTCCTTTTTACGTGCAGAATGTAATAAACAACCGTTTAACCGTCGAAACAAGCGGGACAGCTCGCAAATCTCGATGATTTCGTCGATTTTGATGAAAACTGACCGTCATTTCCTTCCCGTTTGAGATATTTCGACGTTTAAGCGCTCTTTTTACTCCTTTTTACGTGCAGAATGTAATAAACAACCGTTTAACCGTCGAAACAAGCGGAACAGCTCGCAAATCTCGATGATTTCGTCGATTTTGATGAAAACTGACCGTCGTTTCCTTCCCGTTTGAGATATTTCGACGTTTAAACGCTCATTTCACTGCTTTTTACGTGCAGAATGCAATGCACAACCGTTTAACCGTCGAAACAAGCGGAACAGCTCGCAAATCTCGATGATTTCGTCGATTTTGATGAAAACTGACCGTCATTTCCTTCCCGTTTGAGATATTTCGACGTTTAAGCGCTCTTTTTACTCCTTTTTACGTGCAGAATGTAATAAACAACCGTTTAACCGTCGAAACAAGCGGGACAGCTCGCAAATCTCGATGATTTCGTCGATTTTGATGAAAACTGACCGTCATTTCCTTCCCGTTTGAGATAATTCGACGTTTAAACGCTCATTTCACTCCTTTTTACGTGCAGAATGCGATGGACAACCGTTTAACCGTCGAAACAAGCGGAACAGCTCGCAAATCTCGATGATTTCGTCGATTTTGATGAAAACTGACCGTCATTTCCTTCCCGTTTGTGATATTTCGACGTTTAAGCGCTCTTTTTACTCCTTTTTACGTGCAGAATGCGATGCACAACCGTTTAACCGTCGAAACAAGCGGAACAGCTCCCAAATCTCGATGATTTCGTCGATTTTGATGAAAACTGACCGTCATTTCCTTCCCGTTTGAGATATTTCGACGTTTAAGCGCTCTTTTTACTCCTTTTTACGTGCAGAATGTAATAAACAACCGTTTAACCGTCGAAACAAGCGGGACAGCTCGCAAATCTCGATGATTTCGTCGATTTTGATGAAAACTGACCGTCATTTCCTTCCCGCTTGAGATATTTCGACGTTTAAGCGCTCTTTTTACTCCTTTTTACGTGCAGAATGTAATAAACAACCGTTTAACCGTCGAAACAAGCGGAACAGCTCGCAAATCTCGATGATTTCGTCGATTTTGATGAAAACTGACCGTCGTTTCCTTCCCGTTTGAGATATTTCGACGTTTAAACGCTCATTTCACTCCTTTTTACGTGCAGAATGTAATAAACAACCGTTTAACCGTCGAAACAAGCGGGACAGCTCGCAAATCTCGATGATTTCGTCGATTTTGATGAAAACTGACCGTCATTTCCTTCCCGTTTGAGATATTTCGACGTTTAAACGCTCATTTCACTGCTTTTTACGTGCAGAATGCAATGCACAACCGTTTAACCGTCGAAACAAGCGGAACAGCTCGCAAATCTCGATGATTTCGTCGATTTTGATGAAAACTGACCGTCGTTTCCTTCCCGTTTGAGATATTTCGACGTTTAAACGCTCATTTCACTGCTTTTTACGTGCAGAATGCAATGCACAACCGTTTAACCGTCGAAACAAGCGGAGCAGCTCGCAAATCTCGATGATTTCGTCGATTTTGATGAAAACTGACCGTCATTTCCTTCCCGTTAGAGATATTTCGACGTTTAAACGCTCATTTCACTCCTTTTTACGTGCAGAATGCGATGGACAACCGTTTATCCGTCGAAACAAGCGGAACAGCTCGCAAATCTCGATGATTTCGTCGATTTTGATGAAAACTGACCGTCATTTCCTTCCCGTTTGAGATATTTCGACGTTTAAGCGCTCTTTTTACTCCTTTTTACGTGCAGAATGTAATAAACAACCGTTTAACCGTCGAAACAAGCGGAACAGCTCGCAAATCTCGATGATTTCGTCGATTTTGATGAAAACTGACCGTCGTTTCCTTCCCGTTTGAGATATTTCGACGTTTAAGCGCTCTTTTTACTCCTTTTTACGTGCAGAATGTAATAAACAACCGTTTAACCGTCGAAACAAGCGGAACAGCTCGCAAATCTCGATGATTTCGTCGATTTTGATGAAAACTGACCGTCATTTCCTTCCCGTTTGAGATATTTCGACGTTTAAACGCTCATTTCACTGCTTTTTACGTGCAGAATGCAATGCACAACCGTTTAACCGTCGAAACAAGCGGAACAGCTCGCAAATCTCGATGATTTCGTCGATTTTGATGAAAACTGACCGTCGTTTCCTTCCCGTTTGAGATATTTCGACGTTTAAACGCTCATTTCACTGCTTTTTACGTGCAGAATGCAATGCACAACCGTTTAACCGTCGAAACAAGCGGAACAGCTCGCAAATCTCGATGATTTCGTCGATTTTGATGAAAACTGACCGTCGTTTCCTTCCCGTTTGAGATATTTCGACGTTTAAGCGCTCTTTTTACTCCTTTTTACGTGCAGAATGTAATAAACAACCGTTTAACCGTCGAAACAAGCGGAACAGCTCGCAAATCTCGATGATTTCGTCGATTTTGATGAAAACTGACCGTCGTTTCCTTCCCGTTTGAGATAATTCGACGTTTAAACGCTCATTTCACTCCTTTTTACGTGCAGAATGCGATGGACAACCGTTTAACCGTCGAAACAAGCGGAACAGCTCGCAAATCTCGATGATTTCGTCGATTTTGATGAAAACTGACCGTCATTTCCTTCCCGTTTGTGATATTTCGACGTTTAAGCGCTCTTTTTACTCCTTTTTACGTGCAGAATGCGATGCACAACCGTTTAACCGTCGAAACAAGCGGAACAGCTCCCAAATCTCGATGATTTCGTCGATTTTGATGAAAACTGACCGTCATTTCCTTCCCGTTTGAGATATTTCGACGTTTAAGCGCTCTTTTTACTCCTTTTTACGTGCAGAATGTAATAAACAACCGTTTAACCGTCGAAACAAGCGGAACAGCTCGCAAATCTCGATGATTTCGTCGATTTTGATGAAAACTGACCGTCGTTTCCTTCCCGTTTGAGATATTTCGACGTTTAAACGCTATTTTTACTCCTTTTTACGTGCAGAATGTAATAAACAACCGTTTAACCGTCGAAACAAGCGGAACAGCTCGCAAATCTCGATGATTTCGTCGATTTTGATGAAAACTGACCGTCGTTTCCTTCCCGTTTGAGATATTTCGACGTTTAAACGCTCATTTCACTGCTTTTTACGTGCAGAATGCAATGCACAACCGTTTAACCGTCGAAACAAGCGGAACAGCTCGCAAATCTCGATGATTTCGTCGATTTTGATGAAAACTGACCGTCATTTCCTTCCCGTTTGAGATATTTCGACGTTTAAGCGCTCTTTTTACTCCTTTTTACGTGCAGAATGTAATAAACAACCGTTTAACCGTCGAAACAAGCGGGACAGCTCGCAAATCTCGATGATTTCGTCGATTTTGATGAAAACTGACCGTCGTTTCCTTCCCGTTTGAGATATTTCGACGTTTAAGCGCTCTTTTTACTCCTTTTTACGTGCAGAATGTAATAAACAACCGTTTAACCGTCGAAACAAGCGGAACAGCTCGCAAATCTCGATGATTTCGTCGATTTTGATGAAAACTGACCGTCGTTTCCTTCCCGTTTGAGATAATTCGACGTTTAAACGCTCATTTCACTCCTTTTTACGTGCAGAATGCGATGGACAACCGTTTAACCGTCGAAACAAGCGGAACAGCTCGCAAATCTCGATGATTTCGTCGATTTTGATGAAAACTGACCGTCATTTCCTTCCCGTTTGTGATATTTCGACGTTTAAGCGCTCTTTTTACTCCTTTTTACGTGCAGAATGCGATGCACAACCGTTTAACCGTCGAAACAAGCGGAACAGCTCCCAAATCTCGATGATTTCGTCGATTTTGATGAAAACTGACCGTCATTTCCTTCCCGTTTGAGATATTTCGACGTTTAAGCGCTCTTTTTACTCCTTTTTACGTGCAGAATGTAATAAACAACCGTTTAACCGTCGAAACAAGCGGGACAGCTCGCAAATCTCGATGATTTCGTCGATTTTGATGAAAACTGACCGTCATTTCCTTCCCGTTTGAGATATTTCGACGTTTAAGCGCTCTTTTTACTCCTTTTTACGTGCAGAATGTAATAAACAACCGTTTAACCGTCGAAACAAGCGGAACAGCTCGCAAATCTCGATGATTTCGTCGATTTTGATGAAAACTGACCGTCGTTTCCTTCCCGTTTGAGATATTTCGACGTTTAAACGCTCTTTTTACTCCTTTTTACGTGCAGAATGCGATGGACAACCGTTTAACGGTCGAAACAAGCGGAACAGCTCGCAAATCTCGATGATTTCGTCGATTTTGATGAAAACTTACCGTCATTTCCTTCCCGTTTGAGATATTTCGACGTTTAAGCGCTCTTTTTACTCCTTTTTACGTGCAGAATGTAATAAACAACCGTTTAACCGTCGAAACAAGCGGAACAGCTCGCAAATCTCGATGATTTCGTCGATTTTGATGAAAACTGACCGTCGTTTCCTTCCCGTTTGAGATATTTCGACGTTTAAACGCTCTTTTTACTCCTTTTTACGTGCAGAATGTAATAAACAACCGTTTAACCGTCGAAACAAGCGGAACAGCTCGCAAATCTCGATGATTTCGTCGATTTTGATGAAAACTGACCGTCGTTTCCTTCCCGTTTGAGATAATTCGACGTTTAAACGCTCATTTCACTCCTTTTTACGTGCAGAATGCGATGGACAACCGTTTAACCGTCGAAACAAGCGGAACAGCTCGCAAATCTCGATGATTTCGTCGATTTTGATGAAAACTGACCGTCATTTCCTTCCCGTTTGTGATATTTCGACGTTTAAGCGCTCTTTTTACTCCTTTTTACGTGCAGAATGCGATGCACAACCGTTTAACCGTCGAAACAAGCGGAACAGCTCCCAAATCTCGATGATTTCGTCGATTTTGATGAAAACTGACCGTCATTTCCTTCCCGTTTGAGATATTTCGACGTTTAAACGCTCATTTCACTGCTTTTTACGTGCAGAATGCAATGCACAACCGTTTAACCGTCGAAACAAGCGGAACAGCTCGCAAATCTCGATGATTTCGTCGATTTTGATGAAAACTGACCGTCGTTTCCTTCCCGTTTGAGATATTTCGACGTTTAAACGCTCATTTCACTGCTTTTTACGTGCAGAATGCAATGCACAACCGTTTAACCGTCGAAACAAGCGGAACAGCTCGCAAATCTCGATGATTTCGTCGATTTTGATGAAAACTGACCGTCGTTTCCTTCCCGTTTGAGATATTTCGACGTTTAAGCGCTCTTTTTACTCCTTTTTACGTGCAGAATGTAATAAACAACCGTTTAACCGTCGAAACAAGCGGAACAGCTCGCAAATCTCGATGATTTCGTCGATTTTGATGAAAACTGACCGTCATTTCCTTCCCGTTTGAGATATTTCGACGTTTAAACGCTCATTTCACTGCTTTTTACGTGCAGAATGCAATGCACAACCGTTTAACCGTCGAAACAAGCGGAACAGCTCGCAAATCTCGATGATTTCGTCGATTTTGATGAAAACTGACCGTCGTTTCCTTCCCGTTTGAGATATTTCGACGTTTAAACGCTCATTTCACTGCTTTTTACGTGCAGAATGCAATGCACAACCGTTTAACCGTCGAAACAAGCGGAACAGCTCGCAAATCTCGATGATTTCGTCGATTTTGATGAAAACTGACCGTCGTTTCCTTCCCGTTTGAGATATTTCGACGTTTAAGCGCTCTTTTTACTCCTTTTTACGTGCAGAATGTAATAAACAACCGTTTAACCGTCGAAACAAGCGGAACAGCTCGCAAATCTCGATGATTTCGTCGATTTTGATGAAAACTGACCGTCGTTTCCTTCCCGTTTGAGATAATTCGACGTTTAAACGCTCATTTCACTCCTTTTTACGTGCAGAATGCGATGGACAACCGTTTAACCGTCGAAACAAGCGGAACAGCTCGCAAATCTCGATGATTTCGTCGATTTTGATGAAAACTGACCGTCATTTCCTTCCCGTTTGTGATATTTCGACGTTTAAGCGCTCTTTTTACTCCTTTTTACGTGCAGAATGCGATGCACAACCGTTTAACCGTCGAAACAAGCGGAACAGCTCCCAAATCTCGATGATTTCGTCGATTTTGATGAAAACTGACCGTCATTTCCTTCCCGTTTGAGATATTTCGACGTTTAAGCGCTCTTTTTACTCCTTTTTACGTGCAGAATGTAATAAACAACCGTTTAACCGTCGAAACAAGCGGAACAGCTCGCAAATCTCGATGATTTCGTCGATTTTGATGAAAACTGACCGTCGTTTCCTTCCCGTTTGAGATATTTCGACGTTTAAACGCTATTTTTACTCCTTTTTACGTGCAGAATGTAATAAACAACCGTTTAACCGTCGAAACAAGCGGAACAGCTCGCAAATCTCGATGATTTCGTCGATTTTGATGAAAACTGACCGTCGTTTCCTTCCCGTTTGAGATATTTCGACGTTTAAACGCTCATTTCACTGCTTTTTACGTGCAGAATGCAATGCACAACCGTTTAACCGTCGAAACAAGCGGAACAGCTCGCAAATCTCGATGATTTCGTCGATTTTGATGAAAACTGACCGTCATTTCCTTCCCGTTTGAGATATTTCGACGTTTAAGCGCTCTTTTTACTCCTTTTTACGTGCAGAATGTAATAAACAACCGTTTAACCGTCGAAACAAGCGGGACAGCTCGCAAATCTCGATGATTTCGTCGATTTTGATGAAAACTGACCGTCGTTTCCTTCCCGTTTGAGATATTTCGACGTTTAAGCGCTCTTTTTACTCCTTTTTACGTGCAGAATGTAATAAACAACCGTTTAACCGTCGAAACAAGCGGAACAGCTCGCAAATCTCGATGATTTCGTCGATTTTGATGAAAACTGACCGTCGTTTCCTTCCCGTTTGAGATAATTCGACGTTTAAACGCTCATTTCACTCCTTTTTACGTGCAGAATGCGATGGACAACCGTTTAACCGTCGAAACAAGCGGAACAGCTCGCAAATCTCGATGATTTCGTCGATTTTGATGAAAACTGACCGTCATTTCCTTCCCGTTTGTGATATTTCGACGTTTAAGCGCTCTTTTTACTCCTTTTTACGTGCAGAATGCGATGCACAACCGTTTAACCGTCGAAACAAGCGGAACAGCTCCCAAATCTCGATGATTTCGTCGATTTTGATGAAAACTGACCGTCATTTCCTTCCCGTTTGAGATATTTCGACGTTTAAGCGCTCTTTTTACTCCTTTTTACGTGCAGAATGTAATAAACAACCGTTTAACCGTCGAAACAAGCGGGACAGCTCGCAAATCTCGATGATTTCGTCGATTTTGATGAAAACTGACCGTCATTTCCTTCCCGTTTGAGATATTTCGACGTTTAAGCGCTCTTTTTACTCCTTTTTACGTGCAGAATGTAATAAACAACCGTTTAACCGTCGAAACAAGCGGAACAGCTCGCAAATCTCGATGATTTCGTCGATTTTGATGAAAACTGACCGTCGTTTCCTTCCCGTTTGAGATATTTCGACGTTTAAACGCTCTTTTTACTCCTTTTTACGTGCAGAATGCGATGGACAACCGTTTAACGGTCGAAACAAGCGGAACAGCTCGCAAATCTCGATGATTTCGTCGATTTTGATGAAAACTTACCGTCATTTCCTTCCCGTTTGAGATATTTCGACGTTTAAGCGCTCTTTTTACTCCTTTTTACGTGCAGAATGTAATAAACAACCGTTTAACCGTCGAAACAAGCGGAACAGCTCGCAAATCTCGATGATTTCGTCGATTTTGATGAAAACTGACCGTCGTTTCCTTCCCGTTTGAGATATTTCGACGTTTAAACGCTCTTTTTACTCCTTTTTACGTGCAGAATGTAATAAACAACCGTTTAACCGTCGAAACAAGCGGAACAGCTCGCAAATCTCGATGATTTCGTCGATTTTGATGAAAACTGACCGTCGTTTCCTTCCCGTTTGAGATAATTCGACGTTTAAACGCTCATTTCACTCCTTTTTACGTGCAGAATGCGATGGACAACCGTTTAACCGTCGAAACAAGCGGAACAGCTCGCAAATCTCGATGATTTCGTCGATTTTGATGAAAACTGACCGTCATTTCCTTCCCGTTTGTGATATTTCGACGTTTAAGCGCTCTTTTTACTCCTTTTTACGTGCAGAATGCGATGCACAACCGTTTAACCGTCGAAACAAGCGGAACAGCTCCCAAATCTCGATGATTTCGTCGATTTTGATGAAAACTGACCGTCATTTCCTTCCCGTTTGAGATATTTCGACGTTTAAACGCTCATTTCACTGCTTTTTACGTGCAGAATGCAATGCACAACCGTTTAACCGTCGAAACAAGCGGAACAGCTCGCAAATCTCGATGATTTCGTCGATTTTGATGAAAACTGACCGTCGTTTCCTTCCCGTTTGAGATATTTCGACGTTTAAACGCTCATTTCACTGCTTTTTACGTGCAGAATGCAATGCACAACCGTTTAACCGTCGAAACAAGCGGAACAGCTCGCAAATCTCGATGATTTCGTCGATTTTGATGAAAACTGACCGTCATTTCCTTCCCGTTTGAGATATTTCGACGTTTAAGCGCCCTTTTTACTCCTTTTTACGTGCAGAATGTAATAAACAACCGTTTAACCGTCGAAACAAGCGGGACAGCTCGCAAATCTCGATGATTTCGTCGATTTTGATGAAAACTGACCGTCATTTCCTTCCCGTTTGAGATAATTCGACGTTTAAACGCTCATTTCACTCCTTTTTACGTGCAGAATGCAATGCACATCCGTTTAACCGTCGAAACAAGCACAACAGCTCGCAAATCTCGATGATTTCGTCGATTTTGATGAAAACTGACCGTCATTTCCTTCCCGTTTGTGATATTTCGACGTTTAAGCGCTCTTTTTACTCCTTTTTACGTGCAGAATGCCATGCACAACCGTTTAACCGTCGAAACAAGCGGAACAGCTCCCAAATCTCGATGATTTCGTCGATTTTGATGAAAACTGACCGTCATTTCCTTCCCGTTTGAGATATTTCGACGTTTAAGCGCTCTTTTTACTCCTTTTTACGTGCAGAATGTAATAAACAACCGTTTAACCGTCGAAACAAGCGGGACAGCTCGCAAATCTCGATGATTTCGTCGATTTTGATGAAAACTGACCGTCATTTCCTTCCCGTTTGAGATATTTCGACGTTTAAGCGCTCTTTTTACTCCTTTTTACGTGCAGAATGTAATAAACAACCGTTTAACCGTCGAAACAAGCGGAACAGCTCGCAAATCTCGATAATTTCGTCGATTTTGATGAAAACTGACCGTCGTTTCCTTCCCGTTTGAGATATTTCGACGTTTAAACGCTCATTTCACTCCTTTTTACGTGCAGAATGCAATGCACATCCGTTTAACCGTCGAAACAAGCGGAACAGCTCGCAAATCTCGATGATTTCGTCGATTTTGATGAAAACTGACCGTCATTTCCTTCCCGTTTGAGATATTTCGACGTTTAAGCGCTCTTTTTACTCCTTTTTACGTGCAGAATGTAATAAACAACCGTTTAACCGTCGAAACAAGCGGGACAGCTCGCAAATCTCGATGATTTCGTCGATTTTGATGAAAACTGACCGTCATTTCCTTCCCGTTTGAGATATTTCGACGTTTAAACGCTCATTTCACTGCTTTTTACGTGCAGAATGCAATGCACAACCGTTTAACCGTCGAAACAAGCGGAACAGCTCGCAAATCTCGATGATTTCGTCGATTTTGATGAAAACTGACCGTCGTTTCCTTCCCGTTTGAGATATTTCGACGTTTAAACGCTCATTTCACTGCTTTTTACGTGCAGAATGCAATGCACAACCGTTTAACCGTCGAAACAAGCGGAGCAGCTCGCAAATCTCGATGATTTCGTCGATTTTGATGAAAACTGACCGTCATTTCCTTCCCGTTAGAGATATTTCGACGTTTAAACGCTCATTTCACTCCTTTTTACGTGCAGAATGCGATGGACAACCGTTTAACCGTCGAAACAAGCGGAACAGCTCGCAAATCTCGATGATTTCGTCGATTTTGATGAAAACTGACCGTCATTTCCTTCCCGTTTGAGATATTTCGACGTTTAAGCGCTCTTTTTACTCCTTTTTACGTGCAGAATGTAATAAACAACCGTTTAACCGTCGAAACAAGCGGAACAGCTCGCAAATCTCGATGATTTCGTCGATTTTGATGAAAACTGACCGTCGTTTCCTTCCCGTTTGAGATATTTCGACGTTTAAGCGCTCTTTTTACTCCTTTTTACGTGCAGAATGTAATAAACAACCGTTTAACCGTCGAAACAAGCGGAACAGCTCGCAAATCTCGATGATTTCGTCGATTTTGATGAAAACTGACCGTCATTTCCTTCCCGTTTGAGATAATTCGACGTTTAAACGCTCATTTCACTCCTTTTTACGTGCAGAATGCGATGGACAACCGTTTAACCGTCGAAACAAGCGGAACAGCTCGCAAATCTCGATGATTTCGTCGATTTTGATGAAAACTGACCGTCATTTCCTTCCCGTTTGTGATATTTCGACGTTTAAGCGCTCTTTTTACTCCTTTTTACGTGCAGAATGCGATGCACAACCGTTTAACCGTCGAAACAAGCGGAACAGCTCCCAAATCTCGATGATTTCGTCGATTTTGATGAAAACTGACCGTCATTTCCTTCCCGTTTGAGATATTTCGACGTTTAAGCGCTCTTTTTACTCCTTTTTACGTGCAGAATGTAATAAACAACCGTTTAACCGTCGAAACAAGCGGGACAGCTCGCAAATCTCGATGATTTCGTCGATTTTGATGAAAACTGACCGTCATTTCCTTCCCGTTTGAGATATTTCGACGTTTAAGCGCTCTTTTTACTCCTTTTTACGTGCAGAATGTAATAAACAACCGTTTAACCGTCGAAACAAGCGGAACAGCTCGCAAATCTCGATAATTTCGTCGATTTTGATGAAAACTGACCGTCGTTTCCTTCCCGTTTGAGATATTTCGACGTTTAAACGCTCATTTCACTCCTTTTTACGTGCAGAATGCAATGCACATCCGTTTAACCGTCGAAACAAGCGGAACAGCTCGCAAATCTCGATGATTTCGTCGATTTTGATGAAAACTGACCGTCATTTCCTTCCCGTTTGAGATATTTCGACGTTTAAGCGCTCTTTTTACTCCTTTTTACGTGCAGAATGTAATAAACAACCGTTTAACCGTCGAAACAAGCGGGACAGCTCGCAAATCTCGATGATTTCGTCGATTTTGATGAAAACTGACCGTCATTTCCTTCCCGTTTGAGATATTTCGACGTTTAAACGCTCATTTCACTGCTTTTTACGTGCAGAATGCAATGCACAACCGTTTAACCGTCGAAACAAGCGGAACAGCTCGCAAATCTCGATGATTTCGTCGATTTTGATGAAAACTGACCGTCGTTTCCTTCCCGTTTGAGATATTTCGACGTTTAAACGCTCATTTCACTGCTTTTTACGTGCAGAATGCAATGCACAACCGTTTAACCGTCGAAACAAGCGGAGCAGCTCGCAAATCTCGATGATTTCGTCGATTTTGATGAAAACTGACCGTCATTTCCTTCCCGTTAGAGATATTTCGACGTTTAAACGCTCATTTCACTCCTTTTTACGTGCAGAATGCGATGGACAACCGTTTAACCGTCGAAACAAGCGGAACAGCTCGCAAATCTCGATGATTTCGTCGATTTTGATGAAAACTGACCGTCATTTCCTTCCCGTTTGAGATATTTCGACGTTTAAGCGCTCTTTTTACTCCTTTTTACGTGCAGAATGTAATAAACAACCGTTTAAACCGTCGAAACAAGCGGAACAGCTCGCAAATCTCGATGATTTCGTCGATTTTGATGAAAACTGACCGTCGTTTCCTTCCCGTTTGAGATATTTCGACGTTTAAGCGCTCTTTTTACTCCTTTTTACGTGCAGAATGTAATAAACAACCGTTTAAACCGTCGAAACAAGCGGAACAGCTCGCAAATCTCGATGATTTCGTCGATTTTGATGAAAACTGACCGTCATTTCCTTCCCGTTTGAGATATTTCGACGTTTAAACGCTCATTTCACTGCTTTTTACGTGCAGAATGCAATGCACAACCGTTTAACCGTCGAAACAAGCGGAACAGCTCGCAAATCTCGATGATTTCGTCGATTTTGATGAAAACTGACCGTCGTTTCCTTCCCGTTTGAGATATTTCGACGTTTAAACGCTCATTTCACTGCTTTTTACGTGCAGAATGCAATGCACAACCGTTTAACCGTCGAAACAAGCGGAGCAGCTCGCAAATCTCGATGATTTCGTCGATTTTGATGAAAACTGACCGTCATTTCCTTCCCGTTAGAGATATTTCGACGTTTAAACGCTCATTTCACTCCTTTTTACGTGCAGAATGCGATGGACAACCGTTTAACCGTCGAAACAAGCGGAACAGCTCGCAAATCTCGATGATTTCGTCGATTTTGATGAAAACTGACCGTCGTTTCCTTCCCGTTTGAGATATTTCGACGTTTAAACGCTCATTTCACTCCTTTTTACGTGCAGAATGCGATGCACAACCGTTTAACGGTCGAAACAAGCGGAACAGCTCGCAAATCTCGATGATTTCGTCGATTTTGATGAAAACTGACCGTCGTTTCCTTCCCGTTTGAGATATTTCGACGTTTAAGCGCTCTTTTTACTCCTTTTTACGTGCAGAATGTAATAAACAACCGTTTAAACCGTCGAAACAAGCGGAACAGCTCGCAAATCTCGATGATTTCGTCGATTTTGATGAAAACTGACCGTCGTTTCCTTCCCGTTTGAGATAATTCGACGTTTAAACGCTCATTTCACTCCTTTTTACGTGCAGAATGCGATGGACAACCGTTTAACCGTCGAAACAAGCGGAACAGCTCGCAAATCTCGATGATTTCGTCGATTTTGATGAAAACTGACCGTCGTTTCCTTCCCGTTTGAGATATTTCGACGTTTAAACGCTCATTTCACTCCTTTTTACGTGCAGAATGCGATGGACAACCGTTTAACCGTCGAAACAAGCGGAACAGCTCGCAAATCTCGATGATTTCGTCGATTTTGATGAAAACTGACCGTCGTTTCCTTCCCGTTTGAGATATTTCGACGTTTAAACGCTCATTTCACTGCTTTTTACGTGCAGAATGCAATGCACAACCGTTTAACCGTCGAAACAAGCGGAGCAGCTCGCAAATCTCGATGATTTCGTCGATTTTGATGAAAACTGACCGTCATTTCCTTCCCGTTAGAGATATTTCGACGTTTAAACGCTCATTTCACTCCTTTTTACGTGCAGAATGCGATGGACAACCGTTTAACCGTCGAAACAAGCGGAACAGCTCGCAAATCTCGATGATTTCGTCGATTTTGATGAAAACTGACCGTCATTTCCTTCCCGTTTGAGATATTTCGACGTTTAAGCGCTCATTTCACTCCTTTTTACGTGCAGAATGCAATGCACATCCGTTTAACCGTCGAAACAAGCGGAACAGCTCGCAAATCTCGATGATTTCGTCGATTTTGATGAAAACTGACCGTCATTTCCTTCCCGTTTGAGATATTTCGACGTTTAAGCGCTCTTTTTACTCCTTTTTACGTGCAGAATGTAATAAACAACCGTTTAAACCGTCGAAACAAGCGGGACAGCTCGCAAATCTCGATGATTTCGTCGATTTTGATGAAAACTGACCGTCATTTCCTTCCCGTTTGAGATATTTCGACGTTTAAACGCTCATTTCACTGCTTTTTACGTGCAGAATGCAATGCACAACCGTTTAACCGTCGAAACAAGCGGAACAGCTCGCAAATCTCGATGATTTCGTCGATTTTGATGAAAACTGACCGTCATTTCCTTCCCGTTTGAGATATTTCGACGTTTAAGCGCTCTTTTTACTCCTTTTTACGTGCAGAATGTAATAAACAACCGTTTAAACCGTCGAAACAAGCGGGACAGCTCGCAAATCTCGATGATTTCGTCGATTTTGATGAAAACTGACCGTCATTTCCTTCCCGTTTGAGATATTTCGACGTTTAAACGCTCATTTCACTGCTTTTTACGTGCAGAATGCAATGCACAACCGTTTAACCGTCGAAACAAGCGGAACAGCTCGCAAATCTCGATGATTTCGTCGATTTTGATGAAAACTGACCGTCGTTTCCTTCCCGTTTGAGATATTTCGACGTTTAAACGCTCATTTCACTCCTTTTTACGTGCAGAATGCGATGGACAACCGTTTAACCGTCGAAACAAGCGGAACAGCTCGCAAATCTCGATGATTTCGTCGATTTTGATGAAAACTGACCGTCGTTTCCTTCCCGTTTGAGATATTTCGACGTTTAAACGCTCATTTCACTGCTTTTTACGTGCAGAATGCAATGCACAACCGTTTAACCGTCGAAACAAGCGGAGCAGCTCGCAAATCTCGATGATTTCGTCGATTTTGATGAAAACTGACCGTCATTTTTCCCGTTAGAGATATTTCGACGTTTAAACGCTCATTTCACTCCTTTTTACGTGCAGAATGCGATGGACAACCGTTTAACCGTCGAAACAAGCGGAACAGCTCGCAAATCTCGATGATTTCGTCGATTTTGATGAAAACTGACCGTCATTTCCTTCCCGTTTGAGATATTTCGACGTTTAAGCGCTCTTTTTACTCCTTTTTACGTGCAGAATGTAATAAACAACCGTTTAACCGTCGAAACAAGCGGAACAGCTCCCAAATCTCGATGATTTCGTCGATTTTGATGAAAACTGACCGTCATTTCCTTCCCGTTTGAGATATTTCGACGTTTAAGCGCTCTTTTTACTCCTTTTTACGTGCAGAATGTAATAAACAACCGTTTAACCGTCGAAACAAGCGGGACAGCTCGCAAATCTCGATGATTTCGTCGATTTTGATGAAAACTGACCGTCATTTCCTTCCCGTTTGAGATATTTCGACGTTTAAGCGCTCTTTTTACTCCTTTTTACGTGCAGAATGTAATAAACAACCGTTTAACCGTCGAAACAAGCGGAACAGCTCGCAAATCTCGATGATTTCGTCGATTTTGATGAAAACTGACCGTCGTTTCCTTCCCGTTTGAGATATTTCGACGTTTAAACGCTCATTTCACTCCTTTTTACGTGCAGAATGTAATAAACAACCGTTTAACCGTCGAAACAAGCGGGACAGCTCGCAAATCTCGATGATTTCGTCGATTTTGATGAAAACTGACCGTCATTTCCTTCCCGTTTGAGATATTTCGACGTTTAAACGCTCATTTCACTGCTTTTTACGTGCAGAATGCAATGCACAACCGTTTAACCGTCGAAACAAGCGGAACAGCTCGCAAATCTCGATGATTTCGTCGATTTTGATGAAAACTGACCGTCATTTCCTTCCCGTTAGAGATATTTCGACGTTTAAACGCTCATTTCACTCCTTTTTACGTGCAGAATGCGATGGACAACCGTTTAACCGTCGAAACAAGCGGAACAGCTCGCAAATCTCGATGATTTCGTCGATTTTGATGAAAACTGACCGTCGTTTCCTTCCCGTTTGAGATATTTCGACGTTTAAACGCTCATTTCACTCCTTTTTACGTGCAGAATGCGATGCACAACCGTTTAACGGTCGAAACAAGCGGAACAGCTCGCAAATCTCGATGATTTCGTCGATTTTGATGAAAACTGACCGTCGTTTCCTTCCCGTTTGAGATATTTCGACGTTTAAGCGCTCTTTTTACTCCTTTTTACGTGCAGAATGTAATAAACAACCGTTTAACCGTCGAAACAAGCGGAACAGCTCGCAAATCTCGATGATTTCGTCGATTTTGATGAAAACTGACCGTCATTTCCTTCCCGTTAGAGATATTTCGACGTTTAAACGCTCATTTCACTCCTTTTTACGTGCAGAATGCGATGGACAACCGTTTAACCGTCGAAACAAGCGGAACAGCTCGCAAATCTCGATGATTTCGTCGATTTTGATGAAAACTGACCGTCATTTCCTTCCCGTTTGAGATATTTCGACGTTTAAGCGCTCTTTTTACTCCTTTTTACGTGCAGAATGTAATAAACAACCGTTTAACCGTCGAAACAAGCGGAACAGCTCCCAAATCTCGATGATTTCGTCGATTTTGATGAAAACTGACCGTCATTTCCTTCCCGTTTGAGATATTTCGACGTTTAAGCGCTCTTTTTACTCCTTTTTACGTGCAGAATGTAATAAACAACCGTTTAACCGTCGAAACAAGCGGGACAGCTCGCAAATCTCGATGATTTCGTCGATTTTGATGAAAACTGACCGTCATTTCCTTCCCGTTTGAGATATTTCGACGTTTAAGCGCTCTTTTTACTCCTTTTTACGTGCAGAATGTAATAAACAACCGTTTAACCGTCGAAACAAGCGGAACAGCTCGCAAATCTCGATGATTTCGTCGATTTTGATGAAAACTGACCGTCGTTTCCTTCCCGTTTGAGATATTTCGACGTTTAAACGCTCATTTCACTCCTTTTTACGTGCAGAATGTAATAAACAACCGTTTAACCGTCGAAACAAGCGGGACAGCTCGCAAATCTCGATGATTTCGTCGATTTTGATGAAAACTGACCGTCATTTCCTTCCCGTTTGAGATATTTCGACGTTTAAACGCTCATTTCACTGCTTTTTACGTGCAGAATGCAATGCACAACCGTTTAACCGTCGAAACAAGCGGAACAGCTCGCAAATCTCGATGATTTCGTCGATTTTGATGAAAACTGACCGTCATTTCCTTCCCGTTAGAGATATTTCGACGTTTAAACGCTCATTTCACTCCTTTTTACGTGCAGAATGCGATGGACAACCGTTTAACCGTCGAAACAAGCGGAACAGCTCGCAAATCTCGATGATTTCGTCGATTTTGATGAAAACTGACCGTCGTTTCCTTCCCGTTTGAGATATTTCGACGTTTAAACGCTCATTTCACTCCTTTTTACGTGCAGAATGCGATGCACAACCGTTTAACGGTCGAAACAAGCGGAACAGCTCGCAAATCTCGATGATTTCGTCGATTTTGATGAAAACTGACCGTCGTTTCCTTCCCGTTTGAGATATTTCGACGTTTAAGCGCTCTTTTTACTCCTTTTTACGTGCAGAATGTAATAAACAACCGTTTAACCGTCGAAACAAGCGGAACAGCTCGCAAATCTCGATGATTTCGTCGATTTTGATGAAAACTGACCGTCGTTTCCTTCCCGTTTGAGATAATTCGACGTTTAAACGCTCATTTCACTCCTTTTTACGTGCAGAATGCGATGGACAACCGTTTAACCGTCGAAACAAGCGGAACAGCTCGCAAATCTCGATGATTTCGTCGATTTTGATGAAAACTGACCGTCGTTTCCTTCCCGTTTGAGATATTTCGACGTTTAAACGCTCATTTCACTGCTTTTTACGTGCAGAATGCAATGCACAACCGTTTAACCGTCGAAACAAGCGGAACAGCTCGCAAATCTCGATGATTTCGTCGATTTTGATGAAAACTGACCGTCATTTCCTTCCCGTTTGAGATATTTCGACGTTTAAGCGCTCTTTTTACTCCTTTTTACGTGCAGAATGTAATAAACAACCGTTTAACCGTCGAAACAAGCGGGACAGCTCGCAAATCTCGATGATTTCGTCGATTTTGATGAAAACTGACCGTCATTTCCTTCCCGTTTGAGATATTTCGACGTTTAAACGCTCATTTCACTGCTTTTTACGTGCAGAATGCAATGCACAACCGTTTAACCGTCGAAACAAGCGGAACAGCTCGCAAATCTCGATGATTTCGTCGATTTTGATGAAAACTGACCGTCGTTTCCTTCCCGTTTGAGATATTTCGACGTTTAAACGCTCATTTCACTGCTTTTTACGTGCAGAATGCAATGCACAACCGTTTAACCGTCGAAACAAGCGGAGCAGCTCGCAAATCTCGATGATTTCGTCGATTTTGATGAAAACTGACCGTCATTTCCTTCCCGTTAGAGATATTTCGACGTTTAAACGCTCATTTCACTCCTTTTTACGTGCAGAATGCGATGGACAACCGTTTAACCGTCGAAACAAGCGGAACAGCTCGCAAATCTCGATGATTTCGTCGATTTTGATGAAAACTGACCGTCGTTTCCTTCCCGTTTGAGATATTTCGACGTTTAAACGCTCATTTCACTGCTTTTTACGTGCAGAATGCAATGCACAACCGTTTAACCGTCGAAACAAGCGGAGCAGCTCGCAAATCTCGATGATTTCGTCGATTTTGATGAAAACTGACCGTCATTTCCTTCCCGTTAGAGATATTTCGACGTTTAAACGCTCATTTCACTCCTTTTTACGTGCAGAATGCGATGGACAACCGTTTAACCGTCGAAACAAGCGGAACAGCTCGCAAATCTCGATGATTTCGTCGATTTTGATGAAAACTGACCGTCATTTCCTTCCCGTTTGAGATATTTCGACGTTTAAGCGCTCTTTTTACTCCTTTTTACGTGCAGAATGTAATAAACAACCGTTTAACCGTCGAAACAAGCGGAACAGCTCGCAAATCTCGATGATTTCGTCGATTTTGATGAAAACTGACCGTCGTTTCCTTCCCGTTTGAGATATTTCGACGTTTAAGCGCTCTTTTTACTCCTTTTTACGTGCAGAATGTAATAAACAACCGCTTAACCGTCGAAACAAGCGGAACAGCTCGCAAATCTCGATGATTTCGTCGATTTTGATGAAAACTGACCGTCGTTTCCTTCCCGTTTGAGATAATTCGACGTTTAAACGCTCATTTCACTCCTTTTTACGTGCAGAATGCGATGGACAACCGTTTAACCGTCGAAACAAGCGGAACAGCTCGCAAATCTCGATGATTTCGTCGATTTTGATGAAAACTGACCGTCGTTTCCTTCCCGTTTGAGATATTTCGACGTTTAAACGCTCATTTCACTGCTTTTTACGTGCAGAATGCGATGCACAACCGTTTAACCGTCGAAACAAGCGGAGCAGCTCGCAAATCTCGATGATTTCGTCGATTTTGATGAAAACTGACCGTCATTTCCTTCCCGTTAGAGATATTTCGACGTTTAAACGCTCATTTCACTCCTTTTTACGTGCAGAATGCGATGGACAACCGTTTAACCGTCGAAACAAGCGGAACAGCTCGCAAATCTCGATGATTTCGTCGATTTTGATGAAAACTGACCGTCATTTCCTTCCCGTTTGTGATATTTCGACGTTTAAGCGCTCTTTTTACTCCTTTTTACGTGCAGAATGCGATGCACAACCGTTTAACCGTCGAAACAAGCGGAACAGCTCCCAAATCTCGATGATTTCGTCGATTTTGATGAAAACTGACCGTCATTTCCTTCCCGTTTGAGATATTTCGACGTTTAAGCGCTCTTTTTACTCCTTTTTACGTGCAGAATGTAATAAACAACCGTTTAACCGTCGAAACAAGCGGAACAGCTCGCAAATCTCGATGATTTCGTCGATTTTGATGAAAACTGACCGTCGTTTCCTTCCCGTTTGAGATATTTCGACGTTTAAACGCTCATTTCACTCCTTTTTACGTGCAGAATGCGATGCACAACCGTTTAACGGTCGAAACAAGCGGAACAGCTCGCAAATCTCGATGATTTCGTCGATTTTGATGAAAACTTACCGTCGTTTCCTTCCCGTTTGAGATATTTCGACGTTTAAGCGCTCTTTTTACTCCTTTTTACGTGCAGAATGTAATAAACAACCGTTTAACCGTCGAAACAAGCGGAACAGCTCGCAAATCTCGATGATTTCGTCGATTTTGATGAAAACTGACCGTCGTTTCCTTCCCGTTTGAGATATTTCGACGTTTAAACGCTCTTTTTACTCCTTTTTACGTGCAGAATGTAATAAACAACCGTTTAACCGTCGAAACAAGCGGAACAGCTCGCAAATCTCGATGATTTCGTCGATTTTGATGAAAACTGACCGTCGTTTCCTTCCCGTTTGAGATATTTCGACGTTTAAACGCTCATTTCACTGCTTTTTACGTGCAGAATGCAATGCACAACCGTTTAACCGTCGAAACAAGCGGAACAGCTCGCAAATCTCGATGATTTCGTCGATTTTGATGAAAACTGACCGTCATTTCCTTCCCGTTTGAGATATTTCGACGTTTAAGCGCTCTTTTTACTCCTTTTTACGTGCAGAATGTAATAAACAACCGTTTAACCGTCGAAACAAGCGGGACAGCTCGCAAATCTCGATGATTTCGTCGATTTTGATGAAAACTGACCGTCATTTCCTTCCCGTTTGAGATATTTCGACGTTTAAACGCTCATTTCACTGCTTTTTACGTGCAGAATGCAATGCACAACCGTTTAACCGTCGAAACAAGCGGAACAGCTCGCAAATCTCGATGATTTCGTCGATTTTGATGAAAACTGACCGTCGTTTCCTTCCCGTTTGAGATATTTCGACGTTTAAACGCTCATTTCACTGCTTTTTACGTGCAGAATGCAATGCACAACCGTTTAACCGTCGAAACAAGCGGAGCAGCTCGCAAATCTCGATGATTTCGTCGATTTTGATGAAAACTGACCGTCATTTCCTTCCCGTTAGAGATATTTCGACGTTTAAACGCTCATTTCACTCCTTTTTACGTGCAGAATGCGATGGACAACCGTTTAACCGTCGAAACAAGCGGAACAGCTCGCAAATCTCGATGATTTCGTCGATTTTGATGAAAACTGACCGTCATTTCCTTCCCGTTTGAGATATTTCGACGTTTAAGCGCTCTTTTTACTCCTTTTTACGTGCAGAATGTAATAAACAACCGTTTAACCGTCGAAACAAGCGGAACAGCTCGCAAATCTCGATGATTTCGTCGATTTTGATGAAAACTGACCGTCGTTTCCTTCCCGTTTGAGATATTTCGACGTTTAAGCGCTCTTTTTACTCCTTTTTACGTGCAGAATGTAATAAACAACCGTTTAACCGTCGAAACAAGCGGAACAGCTCGCAAATCTCGATGATTTCGTCGATTTTGATGAAAACTGACCGTCGTTTCCTTCCCGTTTGAGATAATTCGACGTTTAAACGCTCATTTCACTCCTTTTTACGTGCAGAATGCGATGGACAACCGTTTAACCGTCGAAACAAGCGGAACAGCTCGCAAATCTCGATGATTTCGTCGATTTTGATGAAAACTGACCGTCATTTCCTTCCCGTTTGTGATATTTCGACGTTTAAGCGCTCTTTTTACTCCTTTTTACGTGCAGAATGCGATGCACAACCGTTTAACCGTCGAAACAAGCGGAACAGCTCCCAAATCTCGATGATTTCGTCGATTTTGATGAAAACTGACCGTCATTTCCTTCCCGTTTGAGATATTTCGACGTTTAAGCGCTCTTTTTACTCCTTTTTACGTGCAGAATGTAATAAACAACCGTTTAACCGTCGAAACAAGCGGAACAGCTCGCAAATCTCGATGATTTCGTCGATTTTGATGAAAACTGACCGTCGTTTCCTTCCCGTTTGAGATATTTCGACGTTTAAACGCTCATTTCACTCCTTTTTACGTGCAGAATGCGATGCACAACCGTTTAACGGTCGAAACAAGCGGAACAGCTCGCAAATCTCGATGATTTCGTCGATTTTGATGAAAACTTACCGTCGTTTCCTTCCCGTTTGAGATATTTCGACGTTTAAGCGCTCTTTTTACTCCTTTTTACGTGCAGAATGTAATAAACAACCGTTTAACCGTCGAAACAAGCGGAACAGCTCGCAAATCTCGATGATTTCGTCGATTTTGATGAAAACTGACCGTCGTTTCCTTCCCGTTTGAGATATTTCGACGTTTAAACGCTCTTTTTACTCCTTTTTACGTGCAGAATGTAATAAACAACCGTTTAACCGTCGAAACAAGCGGAACAGCTCGCAAATCTCGATGATTTCGTCGATTTTGATGAAAACTGACCGTCGTTTCCTTCCCGTTTGAGATATTTCGACGTTTAAACGCTCATTTCACTGCTTTTTACGTGCAGAATGCAATGCACAACCGTTTAACCGTCGAAACAAGCGGAACAGCTCGCAAATCTCGATGATTTCGTCGATTTTGATGAAAACTGACCGTCATTTCCTTCCCGTTTGAGATATTTCGACGTTTAAGCGCTCTTTTTACTCCTTTTTACGTGCAGAATGTAATAAACAACCGTTTAACCGTCGAAACAAGCGGGACAGCTCGCAAATCTCGATGATTTCGTCGATTTTGATGAAAACTGACCGTCATTTCCTTCCCGTTTGAGATATTTCGACGTTTAAACGCTCATTTCACTGCTTTTTACGTGCAGAATGCAATGCACAACCGTTTAACCGTCGAAACAAGCGGAACAGCTCGCAAATCTCGATGATTTCGTCGATTTTGATGAAAACTGACCGTCGTTTCCTTCCCGTTTGAGATATTTCGACGTTTAAACGCTCATTTCACTGCTTTTTACGTGCAGAATGCAATGCACAACCGTTTAACCGTCGAAACAAGCGGAGCAGCTCGCAAATCTCGATGATTTCGTCGATTTTGATGAAAACTGACCGTCATTTCCTTCCCGTTAGAGATATTTCGACGTTTAAACGCTCATTTCACTCCTTTTTACGTGCAGAATGCGATGGACAACCGTTTAACCGTCGAAACAAGCGGAACAGCTCGCAAATCTCGATGATTTCGTCGATTTTGATGAAAACTGACCGTCATTTCCTTCCCGTTTGAGATATTTCGACGTTTAAGCGCTCTTTTTACTCCTTTTTACGTGCAGAATGTAATAAACAACCGTTTAACCGTCGAAACAAGCGGAACAGCTCGCAAATCTCGATGATTTCGTCGATTTTGATGAAAACTGACCGTCGTTTCCTTCCCGTTTGAGATATTTCGACGTTTAAGCGCTCTTTTTACTCCTTTTTACGTGCAGAATGTAATAAACAACCGTTTAACCGTCGAAACAAGCGGAACAGCTCGCAAATCTCGATGATTTCGTCGATTTTGATGAAAACTGACCGTCGTTTCCTTCCCGTTTGAGATAATTCGACGTTTAAACGCTCATTTCACTCCTTTTTACGTGCAGAATGCGATGGACAACCGTTTAACCGTCGAAACAAGCGGAACAGCTCGCAAATCTCGATGATTTCGTCGATTTTGATGAAAACTGACCGTCATTTCCTTCCCGTTTGTGATATTTCGACGTTTAAGCGCTCTTTTTACTCCTTTTTACGTGCAGAATGCGATGCACAACCGTTTAACCGTCGAAACAAGCGGAACAGCTCCCAAATCTCGATGATTTCGTCGATTTTGATGAAAACTGACCGTCATTTCCTTCCCGTTTGAGATATTTCGACGTTTAAGCGCTCTTTTTACTCCTTTTTACGTGCAGAATGTAATAAACAACCGTTTAACCGTCGAAACAAGCGGGACAGCTCGCAAATCTCGATGATTTCGTCGATTTTGATGAAAACTGACCGTCATTTCCTTCCCGTTTGAGATAATTCGACGTTTAAGCGCTCTTTTTACTCCTTTTTACGTGCAGAATGTAATAAACAACCGTTTAACCGTCGAAACAAGCGGAACAGCTCGCAAATCTCGATGATTTCGTCGATTTTGATGAAAACTGACCGTCATTTCCTTCCCGTTTGAGATATTTCGACGTTTAAGCGCTCTTTTTACTCCTTTTTACGTGCAGAATGTAATAAACAACCGTTTAACCGTCGAAACAAGCGGGACAGCTCGCAAATCTCGATGATTTCGTCGATTTTGATGAAAACTGACCGTCATTTCCTTCCCGTTTGAGATATTTCGACGTTTAAGCGCTCTTTTTACTCCTTTTTACGTGCAGAATGTAATAAACAACCGTTTAAACCGTCGAAACAAGCGGAACAGCTCGCAAATCTCGATGATTTCGTCGATTTTGATGAAAACTGACCGTCATTTCCTTCCCGTTTGAGATATTTCGACGTTTAAACGCTCATTTCACTGCTTTTTACGTGCAGAATGCAATGCACAACCGTTTAACCGTCGAAACAAGCGGAACAGCTCGCAAATCTCGATGATTTCGTCGATTTTGATGAAAACTGACCGTCGTTTCCTTCCCGTTTGAGATATTTCGACGTTTAAACGCTCATTTCACTGCTTTTTACGTGCAGAATACAATGCACAACCGTTTAACCGTCGAAACAAGCGGAGCAGCTCGCAAATCTCGATGATTTCGTCGATTTTGATGAAAACTGACCGTCATGTCCTTCCCGTTAGAGATATTTCGACGTTTAAACGCTCATTTCACTCCTTTTTACGTGCAGAATGCGATGGACAACCGTTTAACCGTCGAAACAAGCGGAACAGCTCGCAAATCTCGATGATTTCGTCGATTTTGATGAAAACTGACCGTCATTTCCTTCCCGTTTGAGATATTTCGACGTTTAAGCGCTCTTTTTACTCCTTTTTACGTGCAGAATGTAATAAACAACCGTTTAACCGTCGAAACAAGCGGAACAGCTCGCAAATCTCGATGATTTCGTCGATTTTGATGAAAACTGACCGTCGTTTCCTTCCCGTTTGAGATATTTCGACGTTTAAGCGCTCTTTTTACTCCTTTTTACGTGCAGAATGTAATAAACAACCGTTTAACCGTCGAAACAAGCGGAACAGCTCGCAAATCTCGATGATTTCGTCGATTTTGATGAAAACTGACCGTCATTTCCTTCCCGTTTGAGATATTTCGACGTTTAAACGCTCATTTCACTGCTTTTTACGTGCAGAATGCAATGCACAACCGTTTAACCGTCGAAACAAGCGGAACAGCTCGCAAATCTCGATGATTTCGTCGATTTTGATGAAAACTGACCGTCATTTCCTTCCCGTTTGAGATATTTCGACGTTTAAGCGCTCTTTTTACTCCTTTTTACGTGCAGAATGTAATAAACAACCGTTTAACCGTCGAAACAAGCGGAACAGCTCGCAAATCTCGATGATTTCGTCGATTTTGATGAAAACTGACCGTCGTTTCCTTCCCGTTTGAGATATTTCGACGTTTAAGCGCTCTTTTTACTCCTTTTTACGTGCAGAATGTAATAAACAACCGTTTAGCCGTCGAAACAAGCGGAACAGCTCGCAAATCTCGATGATTTCGTCGATTTTGATGAAAACTGACCGTCGTTTCCTTCCCGTTTGAGATAATTCGACGTTTAAACGCTCATTTCACTCCTTTTTACGTGCAGAATGCGATGGACAACCGTTTAAACCGTCGAAACAAGCGGAACAGCTCGCAAATCTCGATGATTTCGTCGATTTTGATGAAAACTGACCGTCATTTCCTTCCCGTTTGTGATATTTCGACGTTTAAGCGCTCTTTTTACTCCTTTTTACGTGCAGAATGCGATGCACAACCGTTTAACCGTCGAAACAAGCGGAACAGCTCCCAAATCTCGATGATTTCGTCGATTTTGATGAAAACTGACCGTCATTTCCTTCCCGTTTGAGATATTTCGACGTTTAAGCGCTCTTTTTACTCCTTTTTACGTGCAGAATGTAATAAACAACCGTTTAACCGTCGAAACAAGCGGAACAGCTCGCAAATCTCGATGATTTCGTCGATTTTGATGAAAACTGACCGTCGTTTCCTTCCCGTTTGAGATTTTTCGACGTTTAAACGCTCATTTCACTCCTTTTTACGTGCAGAATGCGATGCACAACCGTTTAACGGTCGAAACAAGCGGAACAGCTCGCAAATCTCGATGATTTCGTCGATTTTGATGAAAACTTACCGTCGTTTCCTTCCCGTTTGAGATATTTCGACGTTTAAGCGCTCTTTTTACTCCTTTTTACGTGCAGAATGTAATAAACAACCGTTTAACCGTCGAAACAAGCGGAACAGCTCGCAAATCTCGATGATTTCGTCGATTTTGATGAAAACTGACCGTCGTTTCCTTCCCGTTTGAGATATTTCGACGTTTAAACGCTCTTTTTACTCCTTTTTACGTGCAGAATGTAATAAACAACCGTTTAACCGTCGAAACAAGCGGAACAGCTCGCAAATCTCGATGATTTCGTCGATTTTGATGAAAACTGACCGTCGTTTCCTTCCCGTTTGAGATATTTCGACGTTTAAACGCTCATTTCACTGCTTTTTACGTGCAGAATGCAATGCACAACCGTTTAACCGTCGAAACAAGCGGAGCAGCTCGCAAATCTCGATGATTTCGTCGATTTTGATGAAAACTGACCGTCGTTTCCTTCCCGTTTGAGATATTTCGACGTTTAAACGCTCATTTCACTGCTTTTTACGTGCAGAATGCAATGCACAACCGTTTAACCGTCGAAACAAGCGGAGCAGCTCGCAAATCTCGATGATTTCGTCGATTTTGATGAAAACTGACCGTCATTTCCTTCCCGTTAGAGATATTTCGACGTTTAAACGCTCATTTCACTCCTTTTTACGTGCAGAATGTAATAAACAACCGTTTAACCGTCGAAACAAGCGGAACAGCTCGCAAATCTCGATGATTTCGTCGATTTTGATGAAAACTGACCGTCGTTTCCTTCCCGTTTGAGATAATTCGACGTTTAAACGCTCATTTCACTCCTTTTTACGTGCAGAATGCGATGGACAACCGTTTAACCGTCGAAACAAGCGGAACAGCTCGCAAATCTCGATGATTTCGTCGATTTTGATGAAAACTGACCGTCATTTCCTTCCCGTTTGTGATATTTCGACGTTTAAGCGCTCTTTTTACTCCTTTTTACGTGCAGAATGCGATGCACAACCGTTTAACCGTCGAAACAAGCGGAACAGCTCCCAAATCTCGATGATTTCGTCGATTTTGATGAAAACTGACCGTCATTTCCTTCCCGTTTGAGATATTTCGACGTTTAAACGCTCATTTCACTGCTTTTTACGTGCAGAATGCAATGCACAACCGTTTAACCGTCGAAACAAGCGGAACAGCTCGCAAATCTCGATGATTTCGTCGATTTTGATGAAAACTGACCGTCGTTTCCTTCCCGTTTGAGATATTTCGACGTTTAAACGCTCATTTCACTGCTTTTTACGTGCAGAATGCAATGCACAACCGTTTAACCGTCGAAACAAGCGGAGCAGCTCGCAAATCTCGATGATTTCGTCGATTTTGATGAAAACTGACCGTCGTTTCCTTCCCGTTTGAGATAATTCGACGTTTAAACGCTCATTTCACTCCTTTTTACGTGCAGAATGCGATGGACAACCGTTTAACCGTCGAAACAAGCGGAACAGCTCGCAAATCTCGATGATTTCGTCGATTTTGATGAAAACTGACCGTCATTTCCTTCCCGTTTGTGATATTTCGACGTTTAAGCGCTCTTTTTACTCCTTTTTACGTGCAGAATGCGATGCACAACCGTTTAACCGTCGAAACAAGCGGAACAGCTCCCAAATCTCGATGATTTCGTCGATTTTGATGAAAACTGACCGTCATTTCCTTCCCGTTTGAGATATTTCGACGTTTAAGCGCTCTTTTTACTCCTTTTTACGTGCAGAATGTAATAAACAACCGTTTAACCGTCGAAACAAGCGGGACAGCTCGCAAATCTCGATGATTTCGTCGATTTTGATGAAAACTGACCGTCATTTCCTTCCCGTTTGAGATATTTCGACGTTTAAGCGCTCTTTTTACTCCTTTTTACGTGCAGAATGTAATAAACAACCGTTTAACCGTCGAAACAAGCGGGACAGCTCGCAAATCTCGATGATTTCGTCGATTTTGATGAAAACTGACCGTCGTTTCCTTCCCGTTTGAGATATTTCGACGTTTAAACGCTCATTTCACTGCTTTTTACCTGCAGAATGCAATGCACAACCGTTTAACCGTCGAAACAAGCGGAACAGCTCGCAAATCTCGATGATTTCGTCGATTTTGATGAAAACTGACCGTCATTTCCTTCCCGTTTGAGATATTTCGACGTTTAAACGCTCATTACACTCCTTTTTACGTGCAGAATGCAATGCACAACCGTTTAACCGTCGAAACAAGCGGAACAGCTCGCAAATCTCGATGATTTCGTCGATTTTGATGAAAACTGACCGTCGTTTCCTTCCCGTTTGAGATATTTCGACGTTTAAGCGCTCTTTTTACTCCTTTTTACGTGCAGAATGTAATAAACAACCGTTTAACCGTCGAAACAAGCGGAACAGCTCGCAAATCTCGATGATTTCGTGATTTTGATGAAAACTGACCGTCGTTTCCTTCCCGTTTGAGATATTTCGACGTTTAAACGCTCATTTCACTGCTTTTTACCTGCAGAATGCAATGCACAACCGTTTAACCGTCGAAACAAGCGGAACAGCTCGCAAATCTCGATGATTTCGTCGATTTTGATGAAAACTGACCGTCGTTTCCTTCCCGTTTGAGATATTTCGACGTTTAAACGCTCATTTCACTGCTTTTTACCTGCAGAATGCAATGCACAACCGTTTAACCGTCGAAACAAGCGGAACAGCTCGCAAATCTCGATGATTTCGTCGATTTTGATGAAAACTGACCGTCATTTCCTTCCCGTTTGAGATATTTCGACGTTTAAGCGCTCTTTTTACTCCTTTTTACGTGCAGAATGTAATAAACAACCGTTTAAACCGTCGAAACAAGCGGAACAGCTCGCAAATCTCGATGATTTCTTTGATTTTGATGAAAACTGACCGTCGTTTCCTTCCCGTTTGAGATATCTCGACGTTTAAACGCTCTTTTTACTCCTTTTTACGTGCAGAATGTAATAAACAACCGTTTAACCGTCGAAACAAGCGGAACAGCTCGCAAATCTCGATGATTTCGTCGATTTTGATGAAAACTGACCGTCGTTTCCATCCCGTTTGAGATATTTCGACGTTTAAACGCTCATTTCACTGCTTTTTACGTGCAGAATGCAATGCACAACCGTTTAACCGTCGAAACAAGCGGAACAGCTCGCAAATCTCGATGATTTCGTCGATTTTGATGAAAACTGACCGTCATTTCCTTCCCGTTTGAGATATTTCGACGTTTAAGCGCTCTTTTTACTCCTTTTTACGTGCAGAATGTAATAAACAACCGTTTAGCCGTCGAAACAAGCGGGACAGCTCGCAAATCTCGATGATTTCGTCGATTTTGATGAAAACTGACCGTCATTTCCTTCCCGTTTGAGATATTTCGACGTTTAAGCTCTCTTTTTACTCCTTTTTACGTACAGAATGTAATAAACAACCGTTTAACCGTCGAAACAAGCGGAGCAGCTCGCAAATCTCGATGATTTCGTCGATTTTGATGAAAACTGACCGTCATTTCCTTCCCGTTAGAGATATTTCGACGTTTAAACGCTCATTTCACTCCTTTTTACGTGCAGAATGCGATGGACAACCGTTTAACCGTCGAAACAAGCGGAACAGCTCGCAAATCTCGATGATTTCGTCGATTTTGATGAAAACTGACCGTCATTTCCTTCCCGTTTGTGATATTTCGACGTTTAAGCGCTCTTTTTACTCCTTTTTACGTGCAGAATGCGATGCACAACCGTTTAACCGTCGAAACAAGCGGAACAGCTCGCAAATCTCGATGATTTCGTCGATTTTGATGAAAACTGACCGTCATTTCCTTCCCGTTTGAGATATTTCGACGTTTAAGCGCTCTTTTTACTCCTTTTTACGTGCAGAATGTAATAAACAACCGTTTAACCGTCGAAACAAGCGGGACAGCTCGCAAATCTCGATGATTTCGTCGATTTTGATGAAAACTGACCGTCATTTCCTTCCCGTTTGAGATATTTCGACGTTTAAGCGCTCTTTTTACTCCTTTTTACGTGCAGAATGTAATAAACAACCGTTTAACCGTCGAAACAAGCGGAACAGCTCGCAAATCTCGATGATTTCGTCGATTTTGATGAAAACTGACCGTCGTTTCCATCCCGTTTGAGATATTTCGACGTTTAAACGCTCATTTCACTCCTTTTTACGTGCAGAATGCAATGCACAACCGTTTAACCGTCGAAACAAGCGGAACAGCTCGCAAATCTCGATGATTTCGTCGATTTTGATGAAAACTGACCGTCATTTCCTTCCCGTTTGAGATATTTCGACGTTTAAGCGCTCTTTTTACTCCTTTTTACGTGCAGAATGTAATAAACAACCGTTTAACCGTCGAAACAAGCGGGACAGCTCGCAAATCTCGATGATTTCGTCGATTTTGATGAAAACTGACCGTCATTTCCTTCCCGTTTGAGATATTTCGACGTTTAAGCTCTCTTTTTACTCCTTTTTACGTACAGAATGTAATAAACAACCGTTTAACCGTCGAAACAAGCGGAGCAGCTCGCAAATCTCGATGATTTCGTCGATTTTGATGAAAACTGACCGTCATTTCCTTCCCGTTAGAGATATTTCGACGTTTAAACGCTCATTTCACTCCTTTTTACGTGCAGAATGCGATGGACAACCGTTTAACCGTCGAAACAAGCGGAACAGCTCGCAAATCTCGATGATTTCGTCGATTTTGATGAAAACTGACCGTCATTTCCTTCCCGTTTGAGATATTTCGACGTTTAAGCGCTCTTTTTACTCCTTTTTACGTGCAGAATGTAATAAACAACCGTTTAACCGTCGAAACAAGCGGGACAGCTCGCAAATCTCGATGATTTCGTCGATTTTGATGAAAACTGACCGTCATTTCCTTCCCGTTTGAGATATTTCGACGTTTAAGCGCTCTTTTTACTCCTTTTTACGTGCAGAATGTAATAAACAACCGTTTAACCGTCGAAACAAGCGGAACAGCTCGCAAATCTCGATGATTTCGTCGATTTTGACGAAAACTGACCGTCATTTCCTTCCCGTTTGAGATATTTCGACGTTTAAACGCTCATTTCACTCCTTTTTACGTGCAGAATGCAATGCACAACCGTTTAACCGTCGAAACAAGCGGAACAGCTCGCAAATCTCGATGATTTCGTCGATTTTGATGAAAACTGACCGTCATTTCCTTCCCGTTTGAGATATTTCGACGTTTAAGCGCTCATTTCACTCCTTTTTACGTGCAGCATGCAATGCACAACCGTTTAACCGTCGAAACTAGCGGAACAGCTCGCAAATCTCGATGATTTCGTCGATTTTGATGAAAACTGACCGTCATTTCCTTCCCGTTTGAGATATTTCGACGTTTAAACGCTCATTTCACTCCTATTTACGTGCAGAATGCGATGCACAACCGTTTAACCGTCGAAACAAGCGGAACAGCTCGCAAATCTCGATGATTTCGTCGATTTTGATGAAAACTGACCGTCATTTCCTTCCCGTTTGAGATATTTCGACGTTTAAGCGCTCTTTTTACTCCTTTTTACGTGCAGAATGTAATAAACAACCGTTTAAACCGTCGAAACAAGCGGAACAGCTCGCAAATCTCGATGATTTCGTCGATTTTGATGAAAACTGACCGTCATTTCCTTCCCGTTTGAGATATTTCGACGTTTAAAACGCTCATTTCACTCCTTTTTACGTGCAGAATGAAATGCACAACCGTTTAACCGTCGAAACAAGCGGAACAGCTCGCAAATCTCGATGATTTCGTCGATTTTGATGAAAACTGACCGTCATTTCCTTCCCGTTTGAGATATTTCGACGTTTAAACGCTCATTTCACTCCTTTTTACGTGCAGAATGCGATGCACAACCGTTTAACCGTCGAAACAAGCGGAACAGCTCGCAAATCTCGATGATTTCGTCGATTTTGATGAAAACTGACCGTCATTTCCTTCCCGTTTGAGATATTTCGACGTTTAAGCGCTCTTTTTACTCCTTTTTACGTGCAGAATGTAATAAACAGCCGTTTAACCGTCGAAACAAGCGGAACAGCTCGCAAATCTCGATGATTTCGTCGATTTTGATGAAAACTGACCGTCATTTCCTTCCCGTTTGAGATATTTCGACGTTTAAGCGCTCTTTTTACTCCTTTTTACGTGCAGAATGTAATAAACAACCGTTTAACCGTCGAAACAAGCGGAACAGCTCGCAAATCCCGATGATTTCGTCGATTTTGATGAAAACTGACCGTCATTTCCTTCCCGTTTGAGATATTTCGACGTTTAAGCTCTCTTTTTACTCCTTTTTACGTGCAGAATGCGATGCACAACCGTTTAACCGTCGAAACAAGCGGAACAGCTCCCAAATCTCGATGATTTCGTCGATTTTGATGAAAACTGACCGTCATTTCCTTCCCGTTTGAGATATTTCGACGTTTAAGCGCTCTTTTTACTCCTTTTTACGTGCAGAATGTAATAAACAACCGTTTAACCGTCGAAACAAGCGGAGCAGCTCGCAAATCTCGATGATTTCGTCGATTTGGATGAAAACTGACCGTCATGTCCTTCCCGTTTGGGATGTTTCGACGTTTAAACGCTCATTTCACTCCTTTTTACGTGCAGAATGCGATGCACAACCGTTTAACCGTCGAAACAAGCGGAACAGCTCGCAAATCTCGATGATTTCGTCGATTTTGATGAAAACTGACCGTCATTTCCTTCCCGTTTGAGATATTTCGACGTTTAAGCGCTCATTTCACTCCTTTTTACGTGCAGCATGCAATGCACAACCGTTTAACCGTCGAAACTAGCGGAACAGCTCGCAAATCTCGATGATTTCGTCGATTTTGATGAAAACTGACCGTCATTTCCTTCCCGTTTGAGATATTTCGACGTTTAAACGCTCATTTCACTCCTATTTACGTGCAGAATGCGATGCACAACCGTTTAACCGTCGAAACAAGCGAGCTCGCAAATCTCGATGATTTCGTCGATTTTGATGAAAACTGACCGTCATTTCCTTCCCGTTTGAGATATTTCGACGTTTAAGCGCTCTTTTTACTCCTTTTTACGTGCAGAATGTAATAAACAACCGTTTAACCGTCGAAACAAGCGGAACAGCTCGCAAATCTCGATGATTTCGTCGATTTTGATGAAAACTGACCGTCATTTCCTTCCCGTTTGAGATATTTCGACGTTTAAGCGCTCTTTTTACTCCTTTTTACGTGCAGAATGTAATAAACAACCGTTTAACCGTCGAAACAAGCGGAACAGCTCGCAAATCTCGATGATTTCGTCGATTTTGACGAAAACTGACCGTCATTTCCTTCCCGTTTGAGATATTTCGACGTTTAAACGCTCATTTCACTCCTTTTTACGTGCAGAATGCAATGCACAACCGTTTAACCGTCGAAACAAGCGGAACAGCTCGCAAATCTCGATGATTTCGTCGATTTTGATGAAAACTGACCGTCATTTCCTTCCCGTTTGAGATATTTCGACGTTTAAGCGCTCATTTCACTCCTTTTTACGTGCAGCATGCAATGCACAACCGTTTAACCGTCGAAACTAGCGGAACAGCTCGCAAATCTCGATGATTTCGTCGATTTTGATGAAAACTGACCGTCATTTCCTTCCCGTTTGAGATATTTCGACGTTTAAACGCTCATTTCACTCCTATTTACGTGCAGAATGCGATGCACAACCGTTTAACCGTCGAAACAAGCGGAACAGCTCGCAAATCTCGATGATTTCGTCGATTTTGATGAAAACTGACCGTCATTTCCTTCCCGTTTGAGATATTTCGACGTTTAAGCGCTCTTTTTACTCCTTTTTACGTGCAGAATGTAATAAACAACCGTTTAACCGTCGAAACAAGCGGAACAGCTCGCAAATCCCGATGATTTCGTCGATTTTGATGAAAACTGACCGTCATTTCCTTCCCGTTTGAGATATTTCGACGTTTAAGCTCTCTTTTTACTCCTTTTTACGTGCAGAATGCGATGCTCAACCGTTTAACCGTCGAAACAAGCGGAACAGCTCCCAAATCTCGATGATTTCGTCGATTTTGATGAAAACTGACCGTCATTTCCTTCCCGTTTGAGATATTTCGACGTTTAAGCGCTCTTTTTACTCCTTTTTACGTGCAGAATGTAATAAACAACCGTTTAACCGTCGAAACAAGCGGAGCAGCTCGCAAATCTCGATGATTTCGTCGATTTGGATGAAAACTGACCGTCATGTCCTTCCCGTTTGGGATGTTTCGACGTTTAAACGCTCATTTCACTCCTTTTTACGTGCAGAATGCGATGCACAACCGTTTAACCGTCGAAACAAGCGGAACAGCTCGCAAATCTCGATGATTTCGTCGATTTTGATGAAAACTGACCGTCATTTCCTTCTCGTTTGAGATATTTCGAAGTTTAAGCGCTCTTTTTACTCCTTTTTACGTGCAGAATGTAATGCACAACCGTTTAACCGTCGAAACAAGCGGAACAGCTCGCAAATCTCGATGATTTCGTCGATTTTGATGAAAACTGACCGTCATTTCCTTCCCGTTTGAGATATTTCGACGTTTAAGCGCTCTTTTCACTCCTTTTTACGTGCAGAATGCGATGCACAACCGTTTAACCGTCGAAACAAGCGGAGCAGCTCGCAAATCTCGATGATTTCGTCGATTTTGATGAAAACTGACCGTCATTTCCTTCCCGTTTGAGATATTTCGACGTTTAAACGCTCATTTCACTCCTTTTTACGTGCAGAATGCGATGCACAACCGTTTAACGGTCGAAACAAGCGGAACAGCTCGCAAATCTCGATGATTTCGTCGATTTTGATGAAAACTGACCGTCATTTCCTTCCCGTTTGAGATATTTCGACGTTTAAGCGCTCTTTTTACTCCTTTTTACGTGCAGAATGTAATAAACAACCGTTTAACGGTCGAAACAAGCGGAACAGCTCGCAAATCTCGATGATTTCGTCGATTTTGATGAAAACTGACCGTCATTTCCTTCCCGTTTGTGATATTTCGACGTTTAAGCGCTCTTTTTACTCCTTTTTACGTGCAGAATGCGATGCACAACCGTTTAACCGTCGAAACAAGCGGAACAGCTCCCAAATCTCGATGATTTCGTCGATTTTGATGAAAACTGACCGTCGTTTCCTTCCCGTTTGAGATATTTCGACGTTTAAACGCTCATTTCACTGCTTTTTACGTGCAGAATGCAATGCACAACCGTTTAACCGTCGAAACAAGCGGGACAGCTCGCAAATCTCGATGATTTCGTCGATTTTGATGAAAACTGACCGTCATTTCCTTCCCGTTTGAGATATTTCGACGTTTAAGCGCTCTTTTTACTCCTTTTTACGTGCAGAATGTAATAAACAACCGTTTAACCGTCGAAACAAGCGGAACAGCTCGCAAATCTCGATGATTTCGTCGATTTTGATGAAAACTGACCGTCGTTTCCTTCCCGTTTGAGATATTTCGACGTTTAAACGCTCATTTCACTGCTTTTTACGTGCAGAATGTAATAAACAACCGTTTAACCGTCGAAACAAGCGGAGCAGCTCGCAAATCTCGATGATTTCGTCGATTTGGATGAAAACTGACCGTCATTTCCTTCCCGTTTGGGATATTTCGACGTTTAAACGCTCATTTCACTCCTTTTTACGTGCAGAATGCGATGCACAACCGTTTAACCGTCGAAACAAGCGGAACAGCTCGCAAATCTCGATGATTTCGTCGATTTTGATGAAAACTGACCGTCATTTCCTTCTCGTATGAGATATTTCGAAGTTTAAGCGCTCTTTTTACTCCTTTTTACGTGCAGAATGTAATGCACAACCGTTTAACCGTCGAAACAAGCGGAACAGCTAGCAAATCTCGATGATT
>NW_027185010.1:0-44475 GCF_040668555.2 Bombus flavifrons
TTATACGTTATAACGTAATACTAAATAACGTTATACGTTATAACGTAATACTATATAACGTTATACGTTATATGGTAATACTATATAACGTTATACGTTATATGGTAATACTATATAACGTTATACGTTACATGGTGATACTATATAACGTTATACGTTACATGGTGATACTATATAACGTTATACGTTATAACGTAATACTATATAACGTTATACGTTATAACGTAATACTATATAACGTTATACGTTATAACGTAATGCTATATAACGTTATACGTTATAACGTAATACTATATAACGTTATGCGTTATAACGTAATACTATATAACGTTATACGTTATAACGTAATACTATATAACGTTATACGTTATATGGTAATACTATATAACGATATACGTTATAACGTAATACTATATAACGTTATACGTTATAACGTAATACTATATAACGTTATACGTTATAACGTAATACTATATAACGTTATACGTTATAACGTAATACTATATAACGTTATACGTTATAACGTAATACTATATAACGTTATACGTTATAACGTAATACTAAATAACGTTATACGTTATAACGTAATACTATATAACGTTATACGTTATAACGTAATACTATATAACGTTATACGTTATATGGTAATACTATATAACGTTATACGTTACATGGTGATACTAGATAACGTTATTCGTTACATGGTGATACTATATAACGTTATACGTTATAACGTAATACTATATAATGTTATACGTTATAACGTAATACTATATAATGTTATACGTTATAACGTAATACTATATAACGTTATACGTTATAACGTAATACTATATAACGTTATACGTTATAACGTAATACTATATAACGTAATACGTTATAACGTAATACTATATAACGTTATACGATATAACGTAATACTATATAACGTTATACGTTATATGGTGATACTATATAACGTTATAACGTAATACTATATAACGTTATACGTTATATGGTAGTACTATATAACTTTATACGTTATAACGTAATACTATATAACGTTATACGTTATAACGTAATACTATATAACGTTATACGTTATAACGTAATACTACATAACGTTATACGTTATATGGTAATACTAAATAACGTTATACGTTATAACGTAATACTATATAACGTTATACGTTATATGGTAATACTATATAACGTTATACGTTATATGGTAATACTATATAACGTTATACGTTACATGGTGATACTATATAACGTTATACGTTACGTGGTGATACTATATAACGTTATACGTTACATGGTGATACTATATAACGTTATACGTTATAACGTAATACTATATAATGTTATACGTTATAACGTAATACTATATAATGTTATACGTTATAACGTAATACTATATAACGTTATACGTTATAACGTAATACTATATAACGTTATACGTTATAACGTAATACTATATAACGTAATACGTTATAACGTAATACTATATAACGTTATACGATATAACGTAATACTATATAACGTTATACGTTATATGGTGATACTATATAACGTTATAACGTAATACTATATAACGTTATACGTTATATGGTAATACTATATAACGTTATACGTCATAACGTAATACTATATAACGTTATACGTTATAACGTAATACTATATAACGTTATACGTTATAACGTAATACTATATAACGTTATACGTTATAACGTAATACTACATAACGTTATACGTTATGTGGTAATACTAAATAACGTTATACGTTATAACGTAATACTATATAACGTTATACGTTATAACGTAATACTATATAACGTTATACGTTATAACGTAATACTATATAACGTTATACGTTATAACGAAATACTATATAACGTTATACGTTATAACGTAATACTATATAACGTTATACGTTATAACGTAATACTATATAACTTTATACGTTATAACGTAATACTATATAACGTTATACGTTATATGGTAATGCTATATAACGTTATACGTTATAACGTAATACTATATAACGTTATACGTTATATGGTAATACTATATAACGTTATACGTTATATGGTAATACTATATAACGTTATACGTTACATGGTGACACTATATAACGTTATACGTTATAACGTAATACTATATAACGTTATACGTTATAACGAAATACTATATAACGTTATACGTTATAACGAAATACTATATAACGTTATACGTTATAACGTAATACTATATAACTTTATACGTTATAACGTAATACTATATAACGTTATACGTTATATGGTAATGCTATATAACGTTATACGTTATAACGTAATACTATATAACGTTATACGTTATAACGTAATACTATATAACGTTATACGTTATAACGTAATACTATATAACGTTATACGTTATAACGTAATACTATATAACGTTATACGTTATAACGTAATACTATATAACGTTATACGTTATAACGTAATACTATATAACGTTATACGTTATAACGTAATACTATATAACGTTATACGTTATAACGTAATACTATATAACGTTATACGTTATAACGAAATACTATATAACGTTATACGTTATAACGAAATACTATATAACGTTATACGTTATAACGTAATACTATATAACTTTATACGTTATAACGTAATACTATATAACGTTATACGTTATATGGTAATGCTATATAACGTTATACGTTATAACGTAATACTATATAACGTTATACGTTATAACGTAATACTATATAACGTTATACGTTATAACGTAATACTATATAACGTTATACGTTATAACGTAATACTATATAACGTTATACGTTATAACGTAATACTATATAACGTTATACGTTATAACGTAATACTACATAACGTTATACGTTATAACGTAATACTATATAACGTTATACGTTATAACGTAATACTATATAACGTTATACGTTATAACGTAATACTATATAACGTTATACGTTATAACGTAATACTACATAACGTTATACGTTATGTGGTAATACTAAATAACGTTATACGTTATAACGTAATACTATATAACGTTATACGTTATAACGTAATACTATATAACGTTATACGTTATAACGTAATACTATATAACGTTATACGTTATAACGAAATACTATATAACGTTATACGTTATAACGTAATACTATATAACGTTATACGTTATAACGTAATACTATATAACTTTATACGTTATAACGTAATACTATATAACGTTATACGTTATATGGTAATGCTATATAACGTTATACGTTATAACGTAATACTATATAACGTTATACGTTATATGGTAATACTATATAACGTTATACGTTATATGGTAATACTATATAACGTTATACGTTACATGGTGACACTATATAACGTTATACGTTATAACGTAATACTATATAACGTTATACGTTATAACGAAATACTATATAACGTTATACGTTATAACGAAATACTATATAACGTTATACGTTATAACGTAATACTATATAACGTTATACGTTATAACGTAATACTATATAACGTTATACGTTATAACGTAATACTATATAACGTTATACGTTATAACGTAATACTATATAACGTTATACGTTATAACGTAATACTATATAACGTTATACGTTATAACGTAATACTATATAACGTTATACGTTATAACGTAATACTATATAACGTTATACGTTATAACGTAATACTATATAACGTTATACGTTATATGGTAGTACTATATAACTTTATACGTTATAACGTAATACTATATAACGTTATACGTTATAACGTAATACTATATAACGTTATACGTTATAACGAAATACTATATAACGTTATACGTTATAACGAAATACTATATAACGTTATACGTTATAACGTAATACTATATAACTTTATACGTTATAACGTAATACTATATAACGTTATACGTTATATGGTAATGCTATATAACGTTATACGTTATAACGTAATACTATATAACGTTATACGTTATAACGTAATACTATATAACGTTATACGTTATAACGTAATACTATATAACGTTATACGTTATAACGTAATACTATATAACGTTATACGTTATAACGTAATACTATATAACGTTATACGTTATAACGTAATACTACATAACGTTATACGTTATATGGTAATACTAAATAACGTTATACGTTATAACGTAATACTATATAACGTTATACGTTATATGGTAATACTATATAACGTTATACGTTATATGGTAATACTATATAACGTTATACGTTACATGGTGATACTATATAACGTTATACGTTACGTGGTGATACTATATAACGTTATACGTTACATGGTGATACTATATAACGTTATACGTTATAACGTAATACTATATAATGTTATACGTTATAACGTAATACTATATAATGTTATACGTTATAACGTAATACTATATAACGTTATACGTTATAACGTAATACTATATAACGTTATACGTTATAACGTAATACTATATAACGTAATACGTTATAACGTAATACTATATAACGTTATACGATATAACGTAATACTATATAACGTTATACGTTATATGGTGATACTATATAACGTTATAACGTAATACTATATAACGTTATACGTTATATGGTAATACTATATAACGTTATACGTCATAACGTAATACTATATAACGTTATACGTTATAACGTAATACTATATAACGTTATACGTTATAACGTAATACTATATAACGTTATACGTTATAACGTAATACTACATAACGTTATACGTTATGTGGTAATACTAAATAACGTTATACGTTATAACGTAATACTATATAACGTTATACGTTATAACGTAATACTATATAACGTTATACGTTATAACGTAATACTATATAACGTTATACGTTATAACGTAATACTATATAACGTTATACGATATAACGTAATACTATATAACGTTATACGTTATATGGTGATACTATATAACGTTATAACGTAATACTATATAACGTTATACGTTATATGGTAGTACTATATAACTTTATACGTTATAACGTAATACTATATAACGTTATACGTTATAACGTAATACTATATAATGTTATACGTTATAACGTAATACTATATAATGTTATACGTTATAACGTAATACTATATAACGTTATACGTTATAACGTAATACTATATAACGTTATACGTTATAACGTAATACTATATAACGTAATACGTTATAACGTAATACTATATAACGTTATACGATATAACGTAATACTATATAACGTTATACGTTATATGGTGATACTATATAACGTTATAACGTAATACTATATAACGTTATACGTTATATGGTAGTACTATATAACTTTATACGTTATAACGTAATACTATATAACGTTATACGTTATAACGTAATACTATATAACGTTATACGTTATAACGTAATACTACATAACGTTATACGTTATATGGTAATACTAAATAACGTTATACGTTATAACGTAATACTATATAACGTTATACGTTATATGGTAATACTATATAACGTTATACGTTATATGGTAATACTATATAACGTTATACGTTACATGGTGATACTATATAACGTTATACGTTACGTGGTGATACTATATAACGTTATACGTTACATGGTGATACTATATAACGTTATACGTTATAACGTAATACTATATAATGTTATACGTTATAACGTAATACTATATAATGTTATACGTTATAACGTAATACTATATAACGTTATACGTTATAACGTAATACTATATAACGTTATACGTTATAACGTAATACTATATAACGTAATACGTTATAACGTAATACTATATAACGTTATACGATATAACGTAATACTATATAACGTTATACGTTATATGGTGATACTATATAACGTTATAACGTAATACTATATAACGTTATACGTTATATGGTAATACTATATAACGTTATACGTCATAACGTAATACTATATAACGTTATACGTTATAACGTAATACTATATAACGTTATACGTTATAACGTAATACTATATAACGTTATACGTTATAACGTAATACTACATAACGTTATACGTTATGTGGTAATACTAAATAACGTTATACGTTATAACGTAATACTATATAACGTTATACGTTATAACGTAATACTATATAACGTTATACGTTATAACGTAATACTATATAACGTTATACGTTATAACGAAATACTATATAACGTTATACGTTATAACGTAATACTATATAACGTTATACGTTATAACGTAATACTATATAACTTTATACGTTATAACGTAATACTATATAACGTTATACGTTATATGGTAATGCTATATAACGTTATACGTTATAACGTAATACTATATAACGTTATACGTTATATGGTAATACTATATAACGTTATACGTTATATGGTAATACTATATAACGTTATACGTTACATGGTGACACTATATAACGTTATACGTTATAACGTAATACTATATAACGTTATACGTTATAACGAAATACTATATAACGTTATACGTTATAACGAAATACTATATAACGTTATACGTTATAACGTAATACTATATAACTTTATACGTTATAACGTAATACTATATAACGTTATACGTTATATGGTAATGCTATATAACGTTATACGTTATAACGTAATACTATATAACGTTATACGTTATAACGTAATACTATATAACGTTATACGTTATAACGTAATACTATATAACGTTATACGTTATAACGTAATACTATATAACGTTATACGTTATAACGTAATACTATATAACGTTATACGTTATAACGTAATACTATATAACGTTATACGTTATAACGTAATACTATATAACGTTATACGTTATAACGTAATACTATATAACGTTATACGTTATAACGAAATACTATATAACGTTATACGTTATAACGAAATACTATATAACGTTATACGTTATAACGTAATACTATATAACTTTATACGTTATAACGTAATACTATATAACGTTATACGTTATATGGTAATGCTATATAACGTTATACGTTATAACGTAATACTATATAACGTTATACGTTATAACGTAATACTATATAACGTTATACGTTATAACGTAATACTATATAACGTTATACGTTATAACGTAATACTATATAACGTTATACGTTATAACGTAATACTATATAACGTTATACGTTATAACGTAATACTACATAACGTTATACGTTATAACGTAATACTATATAACGTTATACGTTATAACGTAATACTATATAACGTTATACGTTATAACGTAATACTATATAACGTTATACGTTATAACGTAATACTACATAACGTTATACGTTATGTGGTAATACTAAATAACGTTATACGTTATAACGTAATACTATATAACGTTATACGTTATAACGTAATACTATATAACGTTATACGTTATAACGAAATACTATATAACGTTATACGTTATAACGAAATACTATATAACGTAATACGTTATAACGTAATACTATATAACGTTATACGTTATAACGAAATACTATATAACGTTATACGTTATAACGTAATACTATATAACGTTATACGTTATAACGTAATACTATATAACTTTATACGTTATAACGTAATACTATATAACGTTATACGTTATATGGTAATGCTATATAACGTTATACGTTATAACGTAATACTATATAACGTTATACGTTATATGGTAATACTATATAACGTTATACGTTATATGGTAATACTATATAACGTTATACGTTACATGGTGACACTATATAACGTTATACGTTATAACGTAATACTATATAACGTTATACGTTATAACGAAATACTATATAACGTTATACGTTATAACGTAATACTATATAACGTTATACGTTATAACGAAATACTATATAACGTTATACGTTATAACGAAATACTATATAACGTTATACGTTATAACGTAATACTATATAACTTTATACGTTATAACGTAATACTATATAACGTTATACGTTATATGGTAATGCTATATAACGTTATACGTTATAACGTAATACTATATAACGTTATACGTTATAACGTAATACTATATAACGTTATACGTTATAACGTAATACTATATAACGTTATACGTTATAACGTAATACTATATAACGTTATACGTTATAACGTAATACTATATAACGTTATACGTTATAACGTAATACTATATAACGTTATACGTTATAACGTAATACTATATAACGTTATACGTTATAACGTAATACTATATAACGTTATACGTTATAACGAAATACTATATAACGTTATACGTTATAACGAAATACTATATAACGTTATACGTTATAACGTAATACTATATAACTTTATACGTTATAACGTAATACTATATAACGTTATACGTTATATGGTAATGCTATATAACGTTATACGTTATAACGTAATACTATATAACGTTATACGTTATAACGTAATACTATATAACGTTATACGTTATAACGTAATACTATATAACGTTATACGTTATAACGTAATACTATATAACGTTATACGTTATAACGTAATACTATATAACGTTATACGTTATAACGTAATACTACATAACGTTATACGTTATAACGTAATACTATATAACGTTATACGTTATAACGTAATACTATATAACGTTATACGTTATAACGTAATACTATATAACGTTATACGTTATAACGTAATACTACATAACGTTATACGTTATGTGGTAATACTAAATAACGTTATACGTTATAACGTAATACTATATAACGTTATACGTTATAACGTAATACTATATAACGTTATACGTTATAACGTAATACTATATAACGTTATACGTTATAACGAAATACTATATAACGTTATACGTTATAACGTAATACTATATAACGTTATACGTTATAACGTAATACTATATAACTTTATACGTTATAACGTAATACTATATAACGTTATACGTTATATGGTAATGCTATATAACGTTATACGTTATAACGTAATACTATATAACGTTATACGTTATATGGTAATACTATATAACGTTATACGTTATATGGTAATACTATATAACGTTATACGTTACATGGTGACACTATATAACGTTATACGTTATAACGTAATACTATATAACGTTATACGTTATAACGAAATACTATATAACGTTATACGTTATAACGAAATACTATATAACGTTATACGTTATAACGTAATACTATATAACGTTATACGTTATAACGTAATACTATATAACGTTATACGTTATAACGTAATACTATATAACGTTATACGTTATAACGTAATACTATATAACGTTATACGTTATAACGTAATACTATATAACGTTATACGTTATAACGTAATACTATATAACGTTATACGTTATAACGTAATACTATATAACGTTATACGTTATAACGTAATACTATATAACGTTATACGTTATATGGTAGTACTATATAACTTTATACGTTATAACGTAATACTATATAACGTTATACGTTATAACGTAATACTATATAACGTTATACGTTATAACGAAATACTATATAACGTTATACGTTATAACGAAATACTATATAACGTTATACGTTATAACGTAATACTATATAACTTTATACGTTATAACGTAATACTATATAACGTTATACGTTATATGGTAATGCTATATAACGTTATACGTTATAACGTAATACTATATAACGTTATACGTTATAACGTAATACTATATAACGTTATACGTTATAACGTAATACTATATAACGTTATACGTTATAACGTAATACTATATAACGTTATACGTTATAACGTAATACTATATAACGTTATACGTTATAACGTAATACTACATAACGTTATACGTTATATGGTAATACTAAATAACGTTATACGTTATAACGTAATACTATATAACGTTATACGTTATATGGTAATACTATATAACGTTATACGTTATATGGTAATACTATATAACGTTATACGTTACATGGTGATACTATATAACGTTATACGTTACGTGGTGATACTATATAACGTTATACGTTACATGGTGATACTATATAACGTTATACGTTATAACGTAATACTATATAATGTTATACGTTATAACGTAATACTATATAATGTTATACGTTATAACGTAATACTATATAACGTTATACGTTATAACGTAATACTATATAACGTTATACGTTATAACGTAATACTATATAACGTAATACGTTATAACGTAATACTATATAACGTTATACGATATAACGTAATACTATATAACGTTATACGTTATATGGTGATACTATATAACGTTATAACGTAATACTATATAACGTTATACGTTATATGGTAATACTATATAACGTTATACGTCATAACGTAATACTATATAACGTTATACGTTATAACGTAATACTATATAACGTTATACGTTATAACGTAATACTATATAACGTTATACGTTATAACGTAATACTACATAACGTTATACGTTATGTGGTAATACTAAATAACGTTATACGTTATAACGTAATACTATATAACGTTATACGTTATAACGTAATACTATATAACGTTATACGTTATAACGTAATACTATATAACGTTATACGTTATAACGTAATACTATATAACGTTATACGATATAACGTAATACTATATAACGTTATACGTTATATGGTGATACTATATAACGTTATAACGTAATACTATATAACGTTATACGTTATATGGTAGTACTATATAACTTTATACGTTATAACGTAATACTATATAACGTTATACGTTATAACGTAATACTATATAATGTTATACGTTATAACGTAATACTATATAATGTTATACGTTATAACGTAATACTATATAACGTTATACGTTATAACGTAATACTATATAACGTTATACGTTATAACGTAATACTATATAACGTAATACGTTATAACGTAATACTATATAACGTTATACGATATAACGTAATACTATATAACGTTATACGTTATATGGTGATACTATATAACGTTATAACGTAATACTATATAACGTTATACGTTATATGGTAGTACTATATAACTTTATACGTTATAACGTAATACTATATAACGTTATACGTTATAACGTAATACTATATAACGTTATACGTTATAACGTAATACTACATAACGTTATACGTTATATGGTAATACTAAATAACGTTATACGTTATAACGTAATACTATATAACGTTATACGTTATATGGTAATACTATATAACGTTATACGTTATATGGTAATACTATATAACGTTATACGTTACATGGTGATACTATATAACGTTATACGTTACGTGGTGATACTATATAACGTTATACGTTACATGGTGATACTATATAACGTTATACGTTATAACGTAATACTATATAATGTTATACGTTATAACGTAATACTATATAATGTTATACGTTATAACGTAATACTATATAACGTTATACGTTATAACGTAATACTATATAACGTTATACGTTATAACGTAATACTATATAACGTAATACGTTATAACGTAATACTATATAACGTTATACGATATAACGTAATACTATATAACGTTATACGTTATATGGTGATACTATATAACGTTATAACGTAATACTATATAACGTTATACGTTATATGGTAATACTATATAACGTTATACGTCATAACGTAATACTATATAACGTTATACGTTATAACGTAATACTATATAACGTTATACGTTATAACGTAATACTATATAACGTTATACGTTATAACGTAATACTACATAACGTTATACGTTATGTGGTAATACTAAATAACGTTATACGTTATAACGTAATACTATATAACGTTATACGTTATAACGTAATACTATATAACGTTATACGTTATAACGTAATACTATATAACGTTATACGTTATAACGAAATACTATATAACGTTATACGTTATAACGTAATACTATATAACGTTATACGTTATAACGTAATACTATATAACTTTATACGTTATAACGTAATACTATATAACGTTATACGTTATATGGTAATGCTATATAACGTTATACGTTATAACGTAATACTATATAACGTTATACGTTATATGGTAATACTATATAACGTTATACGTTATATGGTAATACTATATAACGTTATACGTTACATGGTGACACTATATAACGTTATACGTTATAACGTAATACTATATAACGTTATACGTTATAACGAAATACTATATAACGTTATACGTTATAACGAAATACTATATAACGTTATACGTTATAACGTAATACTATATAACTTTATACGTTATAACGTAATACTATATAACGTTATACGTTATATGGTAATGCTATATAACGTTATACGTTATAACGTAATACTATATAACGTTATACGTTATAACGTAATACTATATAACGTTATACGTTATAACGTAATACTATATAACGTTATACGTTATAACGTAATACTATATAACGTTATACGTTATAACGTAATACTATATAACGTTATACGTTATAACGTAATACTATATAACGTTATACGTTATAACGTAATACTATATAACGTTATACGTTATAACGTAATACTATATAACGTTATACGTTATAACGAAATACTATATAACGTTATACGTTATAACGAAATACTATATAACGTTATACGTTATAACGTAATACTATATAACTTTATACGTTATAACGTAATACTATATAACGTTATACGTTATAACGTAATACTATATAACGTTATACGTTATAACGAAATACTATATAACGTTATACGTTATAACGTAATACTATATAACGTTATACGTTATAACGTAATACTATATAACTTTATACGTTATAACGTAATACTATATAACGTTATACGTTATATGGTAATGCTATATAACGTTATACGTTATAACGTAATACTATATAACGTTATACGTTATATGGTAATACTATATAACGTTATACGTTATATGGTAATACTATATAACGTTATACGTTACATGGTGACACTATATAACGTTATACGTTATAACGTAATACTATATAACGTTATACGTTATAACGAAATACTATATAACGTTATACGTTATAACGAAATACTATATAACGTTATACGTTATAACGTAATACTATATAACGTTATACGTTATAACGTAATACTATATAACGTTATACGTTATAACGTAATACTATATAACGTTATACGTTATAACGTAATACTATATAACGTTATACGTTATAACGTAATACTATATAACGTTATACGTTATAACGTAATACTATATAACGTTATACGTTATAACGTAATACTATATAACGTTATACGTTATAACGTAATACTATATAACGTTATACGTTATATGGTAGTACTATATAACTTTATACGTTATAACGTAATACTATATAACGTTATACGTTATAACGTAATACTATATAACGTTATACGTTATAACGAAATACTATATAACGTTATACGTTATAACGAAATACTATATAACGTTATACGTTATAACGTAATACTATATAACTTTATACGTTATAACGTAATACTATATAACGTTATACGTTATATGGTAATACTATATAACGTTATACGTTATATGGTAATACTATATAACGTTATACGTTACATGGTGATACTATATAACGTTATACGTTACGTGGTGATACTATATAACGTTATACGTTACCTGGTGATACTATATAACGTTATACGTTATAACGTAATACTATATAATGTTATACGTTATAACGTAATACTATATAATGTTATACGTTATAACGTAATACTATATAACGTTATACGTTATAACGTAATACTATATAACGTTATACGTTATAACGTAATACTATATAACGTAATACGTTATAACGTAATACTATATAACGTTATACGATATAACGTAATACTATATAACGTTATACGTTATATGGTGATACTATATAACGTTATAACGTAATACTATATAACGTTATACGTTATATGGTAATACTATATAACGTTATACGTCATAACGTAATACTATATAACGTTATACGTTATAACGTAATACTATATAACGTTATACGTTATAACGTAATACTATATAACGTTATACGTTATAACGTAATACTACATAACGTTATACGTTATGTGGTAATACTAAATAACGTTATACGTTATAACGTAATACTATATAACGTTATACGTTATAACGTAATACTATATAACGTTATACGTTATAACGTAATACTATATAACGTTATACGTTATAACGTAATACTATATAACGTTATACGATATAACGTAATACTATATAACGTTATACGTTATATGGTGATACTATATAACGTTATAACGTAATACTATATAACGTTATACGTTATATGGTAGTACTATATAACTTTATACGTTATAACGTAATACTATATAACGTTATACGTTATAACGTAATACTATATAATGTTATACGTTATAACGTAATACTATATAATGTTATACGTTATAACGTAATACTATATAACGTTATACGTTATAACGTAATACTATATAACGTTATACGTTATAACGTAATACTATATAACGTAATACGTTATAACGTAATACTATATAACGTTATACGATATAACGTAATACTATATAACGTTATACGTTATATGGTGATACTATATAACGTTATAACGTAATACTATATAACGTTATACGTTATATGGTAGTACTATATAACTTTATACGTTATAACGTAATACTATATAACGTTATACGTTATAACGTAATACTATATAACGTTATACGTTATAACGTAATACTACATAACGTTATACGTTATATGGTAATACTAAATAACGTTATACGTTATAACGTAATACTATATAACGTTATACGTTATATGGTAATACTATATAACGTTATACGTTATATGGTAATACTATATAACGTTATACGTTACATGGTGATACTATATAACGTTATACGTTACGTGGTGATACTATATAACGTTATACGTTACATGGTGATACTATATAACGTTATACGTTATAACGTAATACTATATAATGTTATACGTTATAACGTAATACTATATAATGTTATACGTTATAACGTAATACTATATAACGTTATACGTTATAACGTAATACTATATAACGTTATACGTTATAACGTAATACTATATAACGTAATACGTTATAACGTAATACTATATAACGTTATACGATATAACGTAATACTATATAACGTTATACGTTATATGGTGATACTATATAACGTTATAACGTAATACTATATAACGTTATACGTTATATGGTAATACTATATAACGTTATACGTCATAACGTAATACTATATAACGTTATACGTTATAACGTAATACTATATAACGTTATACGTTATAACGTAATACTATATAACGTTATACGTTATAACGTAATACTACATAACGTTATACGTTATGTGGTAATACTAAATAACGTTATACGTTATAACGTAATACTATATAACGTTATACGTTATAACGTAATACTATATAACGTTATACGTTATAACGTAATACTATATAACGTTATACGTTATAACGAAATACTATATAACGTTATACGTTATAACGTAATACTATATAACGTTATACGTTATAACGTAATACTATATAACTTTATACGTTATAACGTAATACTATATAACGTTATACGTTATATGGTAATGCTATATAACGTTATACGTTATAACGTAATACTATATAACGTTATACGTTATATGGTAATACTATATAACGTTATACGTTATATGGTAATACTATATAACGTTATACGTTACATGGTGACACTATATAACGTTATACGTTATAACGTAATACTATATAACGTTATACGTTATAACGAAATACTATATAACGTTATAACGTTATAACGAAATACTATATAACGTTATACGTTATAACGTAATACTATATAACTTTATACGTTATAACGTAATACTATAGTAACGTTTATACGTTATAACGTAATACTATATAACGTTATACGTTATAACGTAATACTATATAACGTTATACGTTATAACGTAATACTATATAACGTTATACGTTATAACGTAATACTATATAACGTTATACGTTATAACGTAATACATAACGTTATACGTTATAACGTAATACTATATAACGTTATACGTTATAACGTAATACTATATAACGTTATACGTTATAACGTAATACTATATAACGTTATACGTTATAACGTAATACTATATAACGTTATACGTTATAACGAAATACTATATAACGTTATACGTTATAACGAAATACTATATAACGTTATACGTTATAACGTAATACTATATAACTTTATACGTTATAACGTAATACTATATAACGTTATACGTTATATGGTAATGCTATATAACGTTATACGTTATAACGTAATACTATATAACGTTATACGTTATAACGTAATACTATATAACGTTATACGTTATAACGTAATACTATATAACGTTATACGTTATAACGTAATACTATATAACGTTATACGTTATAACGTAATACTATATAACGTTATACGTTATAACGTAATACTACATAACGTTATACGTTATAACGTAATACTATATAACGTTATACGTTATAACGTAATACTATATAACGTTATACGTTATAACGTAATACTATATAACGTTATACGTTATAACGTAATACTACATAACGTTATACGTTATGTGGTAATACTAAATAACGTTATACGTTATAACGTAATACTATATAACGTTATACGTTATAACGTAATACTATATAACGTTATACGTTATAACGTAATACTATATAACGTTATACGTTATAACGAAATACTATATAACGTTATACGTTATAACGTAATACTATATAACGTTATACGTTATAACGTAATACTATATAACTTTATACGTTATAACGTAATACTATATAACGTTATACGTTATATGGTAATGCTATATAACGTTATACGTTATAACGTAATACTATATAACGTTATACGTTATATGGTAATACTATATAACGTTATACGTTATATGGTAATACTATATAACGTTATACGTTACATGGTGACACTATATAACGTTATACGTTATAACGTAATACTATATAACGTTATACGTTATAACGAAATACTATATAACGTTATACGTTATAACGAAATACTATATAACGTTATACGTTATAACGTAATACTATATAACGTTATACGTTATAACGTAATACTATATAACGTTATACGTTATAACGTAATACTATATAACGTTATACGTTATAACGTAATACTATATAACGTTATACGTTATAACGTAATACTATATAACGTTATACGTTATAACGTAATACTATATAACGTTATACGTTATAACGTAATACTATATAACGTTATACGTTATAACGTAATACTATATAACGTTATACGTTATATGGTAGTACTATATAACTTTATACGTTATAACGTAATACTATATAACGTTATACGTTATAACGTAATACTATATAACGTTATACGTTATAACGAAATACTATATAACGTTATACGTTATAACGAAATACTATATAACGTTATACGTTATAACGTAATACTATATAACTTTATACGTTATAACGTAATACTATATAACGTTATACGTTATATGGTAATGCTATATAACGTTATACGTTATAACGTAATACTATATAACGTTATACGTTATAACGTAATACTATATAACGTTATACGTTATAACGTAATACTATATAACGTTATACGTTATAACGTAATACTATATAACGTTATACGTTATAACGTAATACTATATAACGTTATACGTTATAACGTAATACTACATAACGTTATACGTTATATGGTAATACTAAATAACGTTATACGTTATAACGTAATACTATATAACGTTATACGTTATATGGTAATACTATATAACGTTATACGTTATATGGTAATACTATATAACGTTATACGTTACATGGTGATACTATATAACGTTATACGTTACGTGGTGATACTATATAACGTTATACGTTACATGGTGATACTATATAACGTTATACGTTATAACGTAATACTATATAATGTTATACGTTATAACGTAATACTATATAATGTTATACGTTATAACGTAATACTATATAACGTTATACGTTATAACGTAATACTATATAACGTTATACGTTATAACGTAATACTATATAACGTAATACGTTATAACGTAATACTATATAACGTTATACGATATAACGTAATACTATATAACGTTATACGTTATATGGTGATACTATATAACGTTATAACGTAATACTATATAACGTTATACGTTATATGGTAATACTATATAACGTTATACGTCATAACGTAATACTATATAACGTTATACGTTATAACGTAATACTATATAACGTTATACGTTATAACGTAATACTATATAACGTTATACGTTATAACGTAATACTACATAACGTTATACGTTATGTGGTAATACTAAATAACGTTATACGTTATAACGTAATACTATATAACGTTATACGTTATAACGTAATACTATATAACGTTATACGTTATAACGTAATACTATATAACGTTATACGTTATAACGAAATACTATATAACGTTATACGTTATAACGTAATACTATATAACGTTATACGTTATAACGTAATACTATATAACTTTATACGTTATAACGTAATACTATATAACGTTATACGTTATATGGTAATGCTATATAACGTTATACGTTATAACGTAATACTATATAACGTTATACGTTATATGGTAATACTATATAACGTTATACGTTATATGGTAATACTATATAACGTTATACGTTACATGGTGACACTATATAACGTTATACGTTACATGGTGATACTATATAACGTTATACGTTACATGGTGATACTATATAACGTTATACGTTATAACGTAATACTATATAATGTTATACGTTATAACGTAATACTATATAATGTTATACGTTATAACGTAATACTATATAACGTTATACGTTATAACGTAATACTATATAACGTTATACGTTATAACGTAATACTATATAACGTAATACGTTATAACGTAATACTATATAACGTTATACGATATAACGTAATACTATATAACGTTATACGTTATATGGTGATACTATATAACGTTATAACGTAATACTATATAACGTTATACGTTATATGGTAATACTATATAACGTTATACGTCATAACGTAATACTATATAACGTTATACGTTATAACGTAATACTATATAACGTTATACGTTATAACGTAATACTATATAACGTTATACGTTATATGGTAATACTATATAACGTTATACGTTATAACGTAATACTATATAACGTTATACGTTATAACGTAATACTATATAACGTTATACGTTATAACGTAATACTATATAACGTTATACGTTATAACGTAATACTATATAACGTTGTACGTTACATGGTGATACTATATAACGTTATACGTTATAACGTAATACTATAAAATGTTACACGTTATAACGTAATACTATATAACGTTATACGTTATAACGTAATACTATATAACGTTATACGTTATAACGTAATACTATATAACGTTATACGTTATAACGTAATACTATATAACGTTATACGTTACATGGTGATACTATATAACGTTATAACGTAATAGTATATAACGTTATACGTTATACCGTAATACTATATAACTTTATACGTGATATGGTAATACTATATAACGTTAAACGTTATAACGTAATACTATATAACGTTATACGTTATAACGTAATACTATATAACGTTATACGTTATAACGTAATACTATATAACGTTATACGTTATAACGTAATACTATATAACGTTATACGTTACATGGTGATACTATATAACGTTATAACGTAATAGTATATAACGTTATACGTTATACCGTAATACTATATAACGTTATACGTTATATGGTAATACTATATAACGTTATACGTTACATGGTGACACTATATAACGTTATACGTTACATGGTGATACTATATAACGTTATACGTTACATGGTGATACTATATAACGTTATACGTTATAACGTAATACTATATAATGTTATACGTTATAACGTAATACTATATAATGTTATACGTTATAACGTAATACTATATAACGTTATACGTTATAACGTAATACTATATAACGTTATACGTTATAACGTAATACTATATAACGTAATACGTTATAACGTAATACTATATAACGTTATACGATATAACGTAATACTATATAACGTTATACGTTATATGGTGATACTATATAACGTTATAACGTAATACTATATAACGTTATACGTTATATGGTAATACTATATAACGTTATACGTCATAACGTAATACTATATAACGTTATACGTTATAACGTAATACTATATAACGTTATACGTTATAACGTAATACTATATAACGTTATACGTTATAACGTAATACTATATAACGTTATACGTTATATGGTAATACTATATAACGTTATACGTTATAACGTAATACTATATAACGTTATACGTTATAACGTAATACTATATAACGTTATACGTTATAACGTAATACTATATAACGTTATACGTTATAACGTAATACTATATAACGTTATACGTTATAACGTAATACTACATAACGTTATACGTTATATGGTAATACTAAATAACGTTATACGTTATAGCGTAATACTATATAACGTTATACGTTACATGGTGATACTATATAACGTTATACGTTACATGGTGATACTATATAACGTTATACGTTACATGGTGATACTATATAACGTTATAACGTAATAGTATATAACGTTATACGTTATACCGTAATACTATATAACTTTATACGTGATATGGTAATACTATATAACGTTAAACGTTATAACGTAATACTATATAACGTTATACGTTATAACGTAATACTATATAACGTTATACGTTATAACGTAATACTATATAACGTTATACGTTATAACGTAATACTATATAACGTTATACGTTATAACGTAATACTATATAACGTTATACGTTATAACGTAATACTATATAACGTTATACGTTATATGGTAATACTATATAACGTTATACGTTATATGGTAATACTATATAACGTTATACGTTATAACGTAATACTACATAACGTTATACGTTATATGGTAATACTAAATAACGTTATACGTTATAACGTAATACTATATAACGTTATACGTTACATGGTGATACTATATAACGTTATACGTTACATGGTGATACTATATAACGTTATACGTTACATGGTGATACTATATAACGTTATACGTTACATGGTGATACTATATAACGTTATACGTTATAACGTAATACTATATAATGTTATACGTTATAACGTAAAACTATATAATGTTATACGTTATAACGTAATACTATATAACGTTATACGTTATAACGTAATACTATATAACGTTATACGATATAACGTAATACTATATAACGTTATACGTTATATGGTGATACTATATAACGTTATAACGTAATACTATATAACGTTATACGTTATATGGTAATACTATATAACGTTATACGTCATAACGTAATACTATATAACGTTATACGTTATAACGTAATACTATATAACGTTATACGTTATAACGTAATACTATATAACGTTATACGTTATAACGTAATACTATATAACGTTATACGTCATACGGTAATACTATATAACGATATACGTTATAACGTAATACTGTATAACGTTATACGTTATAACGTAATACTATATAACGTTATACGTCATAACGTAATACTATATAACGTTATACGTTATAACGTAATACTATATAACGTTATACGTTATACGGTAATACTATATAACGTTATACGTTATAACGTAATACTATATAACGTTATACGTTATAACGTAATACTATATAACGTTATACGTTATAACGTAATACTATATAACGTTATACGTTATACGGTAATACTATATAACGTTATACGTTATAACGTAATACTATATAACGTTATACGTTATAACGTAATACTATATAATGTTATACGTTATAACGTAATACTATATAATGTTATACGTTATAACGTAATACTATATAACGTTATACGTTATAACGTAATACTATATAACGTTATACGTTATAACGTAATACTATATAACGTAATACGTTATAACGTAATACTATATAACGTTATACGATATAACGTAATACTATATAACGTTATACGTTATATGGTGATACTATATAACGTTATACGTTATATGGTGATACTATATAACGTTATACGTTATATGGTAATACTATATAACGTTATACGTCATAACGTAATACTATATAACGTTATACGTTATAACGTAATACTATATAACGTTATACGTTATAACGTAATACTATATAACGTTATACGTTATAACGTAATACTACATAACGTTATACGTTATGTGGTAATACTAAATAACGTTATACGTTATAACGTAATACTATATAACGTTATACGTTATAACGTAATACTATATAACGTTATACGTTATAACGTAATACTATATAACGTTATACGTTATAACGAAATACTATATAACGTTATACGTTATAACGTAATACTATATAACGTTATACGTTATAACGTAATACTATATAACTTTATACGTTATAACGTAATACTATATAACGTTATACGTTATATGGTAATACTATATAACGTTATACGTTATAACGTAATACTATATAACGTTATACGTTATAACGTAATACTATATAACGTTATACGTTATAACGTAATACTATATAACGTTATACGTTATAACGTAATACTATATAACGTTATACGTTATATGGTAATACTATATAACGTTATACGTTATAACGTAATACTATATAACGTTATACGTTATAACGTAATACTATATAACGTTATATGTTATAGCGTAATACTACATAACGTTATACGTTATATGGTAATACTAAATAACGTTATACGTTATAACGTAATACTATATAACGTTATACGTTATAACGTAATACTATATAACGTTATACGTTATAACGTAATACTATATAACGTAATACGTTATAACGTAATACTATATAACGTTATACGATATAACGTAATACTATATAACGTTATACGTTATATGGTGATACTATATAACGTTATAACGTAATACTATATAACGTTATACGTTATATGGTAATACTATATAACGTTATACGTCATAACGTAATACTATATAACGTTATACGTTATAACGTAATACTATATAACGTTATACGTTATAACGTAATACTATATAACGTTATACGTTACAACGTAATACTACATAACGTTATACGTTATATGGTAATACTAAATAACGTTATACGTTATAACGTAATACTATATAACGTTATACGTTATATGGTAATACTAAATAACGTTATACGTTATAACGTAATACTATATAACGTTATACGTTATAACGTAATACTATATAACGTTATACGTTATAACGTAATACTATATAACGTTATACGTTATACGGTAATACTATATAACGTTATACGTTATAACGTAATACTATATAACGTTATACGTTATAACGTAATACTATATAACGTTATACGTTATAACGTAATACTACATAACGTTATACGTTATATGGTAATACTAAATAACGTTATACGTTATAACGTAATACTATATAACGTTATACGTTATATGGTAATACTATATAACGTTATACGTTATATGGTAATACTATATAACGTTATACGTTACATGGTGACACTATATAACGTTATACGTTACATGGTGATACTATATAACGTTATACGTTACATGGTGATACTATATAACGTTATACGTTACATGGTGATACTATATAACGTTATACGTTACATGGTGATACTATATAACGTTATACGTTATAACGTAATACTATATAATGTTATACGTTATAACGTAAAACTATATAATGTTATACGTTATAACGTAATACTATATAACGTTATACGTTATAACGTAATACTATATAACGTTATACGATATAACGTAATACTATATAACGTTATACGTTATATGGTGATACTATATAACGTTATAACGTAATACTATATAACGTTATACGTTATATGGTAATACTATATAACGTTATACGTCATAACGTAATACTATATAACGTTATACGTTATAACGTAATACTATATAACGTTATACGTTATAACGTAATACTATATAACGTTATACGTTATAACGTAATACTATATAACGTTATACGTCATATGGTAATACTATATAACGATATACGTTATAACGTAATACTGTATAACGTTATACGTTATAACGTAATACGATATAACGTTATACGTTATAACGTAATACTATATAACGTTATACGTTATAACGTAATACTATATAACGTTATACGTTATAGCGTAATACTACATAACGTTATACGTTATATGGTAATACTAAATAACGTTATACGTCATAACGTAATACTATATAACGTTATACGTTATAACGTAATACTATATAACGTTATACGTTATACGGTAATACTATATAACGTTATACGTTATAACGTAATACTATATAACGTTATACGTTATAACGTAATACTATATAACGTTATACGTTATAACGTAATACTATAAAACGTTATACGTTATACGGTAATACTATATAACGTTATACGTTATAACGTAATACTATATAACGTTATACGTTATAACGTAATACTATATAACGTTATACGTTATACGGTAATACTATATAACGTTATACGTTATAACGTAATACTATATAACGTTATACGTTATAACGTAATACTATATAACGTTATACGTTACAACGTAATACTACATAACGTTATACGTTATATGGTAATACTAAATAACGTTATACGTTATAACGTAATACTATATAACGTTATACGTTATATGGTAATACTAAATAACGTTATACGTTATAACGTAATACTATATAACGTTATACGTTATAACGTAATACTATATAACGTTATACGTTATACGGTAATACTATATAACGTTATACGTTATAACGTAATACTATATAACGTTATACGTTATAACGTAATACTATATAACGTTATACGTTATACGGTAATACTATATAACGTTATACGTTATAACGTAATACTATATAACGTTATACGTTATAACGTAATACTATATAACGTTATACGTTACAACGTAATACTACATAACGTTATACGTTATATGGTAATACTAAATAACGTTATACGTTATAACGTAATACTATATAACGTTATACGTTATATGGTAATACTAAATAACGTTATACGTTATAACGTAATACTATATAACGTTATACGTTATAACGTAATACTATATAACGTTATACGTTATAACGTAATACTATATAACGTTATACGTTATACGGTAATACTATATAACGTTATACGTTATAACGTAATACTATATAACGTTATACGTTATAACGTAATACTATATAACGTTATACGTTATAACGTAATACTACATAACGTTATACGTTATATGGTAATACTAAATAACGTTATACGTTATAACGTAATACTATATAACGTTATACGTTATATGGTAATACTATATAACGTTATACGTTATATGGTAATACTATATAACGTTATACGTTACATGGTGACACTATATAACGTTATACGTTACATGGTGATACTATATAACGTTATACGTTACATGGTGATACTATATAACGTTATACGTTACATGGTGATACTATATAACGTTATACGTTACATGGTGATACTATATAACGTTATACGTTATAACGTAATACTATATAATGTTATACGTTATAACGTAAAACTATATAATGTTATACGTTATAACGTAATACTATATAACGTTATACGTTATAACGTAATACTATATAACGTTATACGATATAACGTAATACTATATAACGTTATACGTTATATGGTGATACTATATAACGTTATAACGTAATACTATATAACGTTATACGTTATATGGTAATACTATATAACGTTATACGTCATAACGTAATACTATATAACGTTATACGTTATAACGTAATACTATATAACGTTATACGTTATAACGTAATACTATATAACGTTATACGTTATAACGTAATACTATATAACGTTATACGTCATATGGTAATACTATATAACGATATACGTTATAACGTAATACTGTATAACGTTATACGTTATAACGTAATACGATATAACGTTATACGTTATAACGTAATACTATATAACGTTATACGTTATAACGTAATACTATATAACGTTATACGTTATAGCGTAATACTACATAACGTTATACGTTATATGGTAATACTAAATAACGTTATACGTCATAACGTAATACTATATAACGTTATACGTTATAACGTAATACTATATAACGTTATACGTTATACGGTAATACTATATAACGTTATACGTTATAACGTAATACTATATAACGTTATACGTTATAACGTAATACTATATAACGTTATACGTTATAACGTAATACTATAAAACGTTATACGTTATACGGTAATACTATATAACGTTATACGTTATAACGTAATACTATATAACGTTATACGTTATAACGTAATACTATATAACGTTATACGTTATACGGTAATACTATATAACGTTATACGTTATAACGTAATACTATATAACGTTATACGTTATAACGTAATACTATATAACGTTATACGTTATACGGTAATACTATATAACGTTATACGTTATAACGTAATACTATATAACGTTATACGTTATAACGTAATACTACATAACGTTATACGTTATATGGTAATACCATATAACGTTATACGTTACATGGTGATACTATATAACGTTATACGTTACATGGTGATACTATATAACGTTATACGTTACATGGTGATACTATATAACGTTATACGTTATAACGTAATACTATATAATGTTATACGTTATAACGTAATACTATATAATGTTATACGTTATAGCGTAATACTATATAACGTTATACGTTATAACGTAATACTATATAACGTAATACTATATAACGTAATACGTTATAACGTAATACTATATAACGTTATACGATATAACGTAATACTATATAACGTTATACGTTATATGGTGATACTATATAACGTTATAACGTAATACTATATAACGTTATACGTTATATGGTAATACTATATAACGTTATACGTCATAACGTAATACTATATAACGTTATACGTTATAACGTAATACTATATAACGTTATACATTATAACGTAATACTATATAACGTTATACGTTATAACGTAATACTACATAACGTTATACGTTATGTGGTAATACTAAATAACGTTATACGTTATAACGTAATACTATATAACGTTATACGATATAACGTAATACTATATAACGTTATACGTTATATGGTGATACTATATAACGTTATACGATATAACATAATACTATATAACGTTATACGTTATAACGTAATACTATATAACGTTATACGTTATAACGTAATACTATATAACGTTATACGTTATAACGTAATACTATATAACGTTATACGTTATAACGTAATACTATATAACGTTATACGTTATAACGTAATACTATATAACGTTATACGTTATATGGTAATACTATATAACGTTATACGTTATATGGTAATACTATATAACGTTATACGTTATAACGTAATACTACATAACGTTATACGTTATATAGTAATACTAAATAACGTTATACGTTATAACGTAATACTATATAACGTTATACGTTACATGGTGATACTATATAACGTTATACGTTACATGGTGATACTATATAACGTTATACGTTACATGGTGATACTATATAACGTTATACGTTACATGGTGATACTATATAACGTTATACGTTATAACGTAATACTATATAATGTTATACGTTATAACGTAAAACTATATAATGTTATACGTTATAACGTAATACTATATAACGTTATACGTTATAACGTAATACTATATAACGTTATACGATATAACGTAATACTATATAACGTTATACGTTATATGGTGATACTATATAACGTTATAACGTAATACTATATAACGTTATACGTTATATGGTAATACTATATAACGTTATACGTTATAACGTAATACTATATAACGTTATACGTTATAACGTAATACTATATAACGTTATACGTTATAACGTAATACTATATAACGTTATACGTCATATGGTAATACTATATAACGATATACGTTATAACGTAATACTATATAACGTTATACGTTATAACGTAATACGATATAACGTTATACGTTATAACGTAATACTATATAACGTTATACGTTATAACGTAATACTATATAACGTTATACGTTATAGCGTAATACTACATAACGTTATACGTTATATGGTAATACTAAATAACGTTATACGTCATAACGTAATACTATATAACGTTATACGTTATAACGTAATACTATATAACGTTATACGTTATACGGTAATACTATATAACGTTATACGTTATAACGTAATACTATATAACGTTATACGTTATAACGTAATACTATATAACGTTATACGTTATAACGTAATACTATATAACGTTATACGTTATACGGTAATACTATATAACGTTATACGTTATAACGTAATACTATATAACGTTATACGTTATAACGTAATACTATATAACGTTATACGTTATACGGTAATACTATATAACGTTATACGTTATAACGTAATACTATATAACGTTATACGTTATAACGTAATACTATATAACGTTATACGTTATACGGTAATACTATATAACGTTATACGTTATAACGTAATACTATATAACGTTATACGTTATAACGTAATACTACATAACGTTATACGTTATATGGTAATACTATATAACGTTATACGTTACATGGTGATACTATATAACGTTATACGTTACATGGTGATACTATATAACGTTATACGTTACATGGTGATACTATATAACGTTATACGTTATAACGTAATACTATATAATGTTATACGTTATAACGTAATACTATATAATGTTATACGTTATAGCGTAATACTATATAACGTTATACGTTATAACGTAATACTATATAACGTTATACGTTATAACGTAATACTATATAACGTAATACGTTATAACGTAATACTATATAACGTTATACGATATAACGTAATACTATATAACGTTATACGTTATATGGTGATACTATATAACGTTATAACGTAGTACTATATAACGTTATACGTTATATGGTAATACTATATAACGTTATACGTCATAACGTAATACTATATAACGTTATACGTTATAACGTAATACTATATAACGTTATACATTATAACGTAATACTATATAACGTTATACGTTATAACGTAATACTACATAACGTTATACGTTATGTGGTAATACTAAATAACGTTATACGTTATAACGTAATACTATATAACGTTATACGATATAACGTAATACTATATAACGTTATACGTTATATGGTGATACTATATAACGTTATACGATATAACATAATAATATATAACGTTATACGTTATATGGTGATACTATATAACGTTATAACGTAATACTATATAACGTTATACGTTATATGGTAATACTATATAACGTAATACGTTAGAACGTAATACTATATAACGTTATACGATATAACGTAATACTATATAACGTTATACGTTATATGGTGATACTATATAACGTTATAACGTAATACTATATAACGTTATACGTTATATGGTAATACTATATAACGTTATACGTCATAACGTAATACTATATAACGTTATACGTTATAACGTAATACTATATAACGTTATACGTTATAACGTAATACTATATAATGTTATACGTTATTACGTAATACTATATAACGTTATACGTTATAACGTAATACTATATAACGTTATACGTTATAACGTAATACTATATAACGTAATACGTTATAACGTAATACTATATAACGTTATACGATATAACGTAATACTATATAACGTTATACGTTATATGGTGATACTATATAACGTTATAACGTAATACTATATAACGTTATACGTTATATGGTAATACTATATAACGTTATACGTTATAACGTAATACTATATAACGTTATACGAAATAACGTAATACTATATAACGTTATACGCTATAACGTAATACTATATAACGTTATACGTTATAACGTAATACTATATAACGTTATACGTTATAACGTAATACTATATAACGTTATACGTTATAACGTAATACTATATAACGTTATACGTTACATGGTGATACTATATAACGTTATAACGTAATAGTATATAGCGTTATACGTTATACCGTAATACTATATAACTTTATACGTGATATGGTAATACTATATAACGTTAAACGTTATAACGTAATACTATATAACGTTATACGTTATAACGTAATACTATATAACGTTATACGTTATAACGTAATACTATATGACGTTATACGTTATAACGTAATACTATATAACGTTATACGTTATAACGTAATACTATATAACGTTATACGTTATATGGTAATACTATATAACGTTATACGTTATATGGTAATACTATATAACGTTATACGTTATATGGTAATACTATATAACGTTATACGTTATAACGTAATACTACATAACGTTATACGTTATATGGTAATACTAAATAACGTTATACGTTATAACGTATTACTATATAACGTTATACGTTACATGGTGATACTATATAACGTTATACGTTACATGGTGATACTACATAACGTTATACGTTACATGGTGATACTATATAACGTTATACGTTACATGGTGATACTATATAACGTTATACGTTATAACGTAATACTATATAATGTTATACGTTATACCGTAATACTATATAATGTTATACGTTATAACGTAATACTATATAACGTTATACGTTATAACGTAATACTATATAACGTTATACGATATAACGTAATACTATATAACGTTATACGTTATATGGTGATACTATATAACGTTATAACGTAATACTATATAACGTTATACGTTATATGGTAATACTATATAACGTTATACGTCATAACGTAATACTATATAACGCTATACGTTATAACGTAATACTATATAACGTTATACGTTATAACGTAATACTATATAACGTTATACGTTACATGGTGATACTATATAACGTTATACGTTATATGGTAATACTATATAACGATATACGTTATAACGTAATACTATATAACGTTATACGTTATAACGTAATACGATATAACGTTATACGTTATAACGTAATACTATATAATGTTATACGTTATAACGTAATACTATATAATGTTATACGTTATAACGTAATACTATATAACGTTATACGTTATAACGTAATACTATATAACGTTATACGTTATGTGGTAATACTAAATAACGTTATACGTTATAACGTAATACTATATAACGTTATACGTTATATGGTGATACTATATAACGTTATAACGTAATACTATATAACGTTATACGTTATATGGTAATACTATATAACGTTATACGTCATAACGTAATACTATATAACGTTATACGTTATAACGTAATACTATATAACGTTATACGTTATAACGTAATACTATATAACGTTATACGTTATAACGTAATACTACATAACGTTATACGTTATGTGGTAATACTAAATAACGTTATACGTTATAACGTAATACTATATAACGTTATACGTTATAACGTAATACTATATAACGTTATACGTTATAACGTAATACTATATAACGTTATACGTTATAACGTAATACTATATAACGTTATACGTTATAACGTAATACTATATAACGTTATACGTTATAACGTAATACTATATAACGTTATACGTTATAACGTAATACTATATAACGTTATACGTTATAGCGTAATACTACATAACGTTATACGTTATATGGTAATACTAAATAACGTTATACGTTATAACGTAATACTATATAACGTTATACGTTATATGGTAATACTAAATAACGTTATACGTTATAACGTAATACTATATAACGTTATACGTTATAACGTAATAATATGTAACGTAATACGTTATAACGTAATACTAGATAACGTTATACGATATAACGTAATACTATATAACGTTATACGTTATATGGTGATACTATATAACGTTATAACGTAATACTATATAACGTTATACGTTATATGGTAATACTATATAACGTTATACGTCATAACGTAATACTATATAACGTTATACGTTATAACGTAATACTATATAACGTTATACGTTATAACGTAATACTATATAACGTTATACGTTATAACGTAATACTACATAACGTTATACGTTATATGGTAATACTAAATAACGTTATACGTTATAACGTAATACTATATATCGTTATAAGTTATAACGTAATACTATATAACGTTATACGTTATAACGTAATACTATATAACATTATACGTTATAACGTAATACTATATAACGTTATACGTTATAACGTAATACTATATAACGTTATACGTTATAACGTAATACTATATAACGTTATACGTTATATGGTAATACTATATAACGTTATACGTTATAACGTAATACTATATAACGTTATACGAAATAACGTAATACTATATAACGTTATACGTTATAACGTAATACTATATAACGTTATACGTTATAACGTAATACTATATAACGTTGTACGTTACATGGTGATACTATATAACGTTATACGTTATAACGTAATACTATAAAATGTTACACGTTATAACGTAATACTATATAACGTTATACGTTATAACGTAATACTATATAACGTTATACGCTATAACGTAATACTATATAACGTTATACGTTATAACGTAATACTATATAACGTTATACGTTATAACGTAATACTATATAACGTTATACGTTATAACGTAATACTATATAACGTTATACGTTACATGGTGATACTATATAACGTTATAACGTAATAGTATGTAGCGTTATACGTTATACCGTAATACTATATAACTTTATACGTGATATGGTAATACTATATAACGTTAAACGTTATAACGTAATACTATATAACGTTATACGTTATAACGTAATACTATATAACGTTATACGTTATAACGTAATACTATATAACGTTATACGTTATAACGTAATACTATATAACGTTATACGTCATATGGTAATACTATATAACGATATACGTTATAACGTAATACTGTATAACGTTATACGTTATAACGTAATACGATATAACGTTATACGTTATAACGTAATACTATATAACGTTATACGTTATAACGTAATACTATATAACGTTATACGTTATAGCGTAATACTACATAACGTTATACGTTATATGGTAATACTAAATAACGTTATACGTCATAACGTAATACTATATAACGTTATACGTTATAACGTAATACTATATAACGTTATACGTTATACGGTAATACTATATAACGTTATACGTTATAACGTAATACTATATAACGTTATACGTTATAACGTAATACTATATAACGTTATACGTTATAACGTAATACTATATAACGTTATACGTTATACGGTAATACTATATAACGTTATACGTTATAACGTAATACTATATAACGTTATACGTTATAACGTAATACTATATAACGTTATACGTTATACGGTAATACTATATAACGTTATACGTTATAACGTAATACTATATAACGTTATACGTTATAACGTAATACTATATAACGTTATACGTTATACGGTAATACTATATAACGTTATACGTTATAACGTAATACTATATAACGTTATACGTTATAACGTAATACTTCATAACGTTATACGTTATATGGTAATACTATATAACGTTATACGTTACATGGTGATACTATATAACGTTATACGTTATAACGTAATACTATATAACGTTATACGTTATAACGTAATACTATATAACGTTATACGTTATAACGTAATACTATATAACGTTATACGTTATAACGTAATACTATATAACGTTATACGTTATAACGTAATACTATATAACGTTATACGTCATATGGTAATACTATATAACGATATACGTTATAACGTAATACTGTATAACGTTATACGTTATAACGTAATACGATATAACGTTATACGTTATAACGTAATACTATATAACGTTATACGTTATAACGTAATACTATATAACGTTATACGTTATAACGTAATACTATATAACGTTATACGTTATAGCGTAATACTACATAACGTTATACGTTATATGGTAATACTAAATAACGTTATACGTCATAACGTAATACTATATAACGTTATACGTTATAACGTAATACTATATAACGTTATACGTTATAACGTAATACTATATAACGTTATACGTTATAACGTAATACTATATAACGTTATACGTTATACGGTAATACTATATAACGTTATACGTTATAACGTAATACTATATAACGTTATACGTTATAACGTAATACTATATAACGTTATACGTCATATGGTAATACTATATAACGATATACGTTATAACGTAATACTGTATAACGTTATACGTTATAACGTAATACGATATAACGTTATACGTTATAACGTAATACTATATAACGTTATACGTTATAACGTAATACTATATAACGTTATACGTTATAGCGTAATACTACATAACGTTATACGTTATATGGTAATACTAAATAACGTTATACGTCATAACGTAATACTATATAACGTTATACGTTATAACGTAATACTATATAACGTTATACGTTATACGGTAATACTATATAACGTTATACGTTATAACGTAATACTATATAACGTTATACGTTATAACGTAATACTATATAACGTTATACGTTATAACGTAATACTATATAACGTTATACGTTATACGGTAATACTATATAACGTTATACGTTATAACGTAATACTATATAACGTTATACGTTATAACGTAATACTATATAACGTTATACGTTAGACGGTAATACTATATAACGTTATACGTTATAACGTAATACTATATAACGTTATACGTTATAACGTAATACTATATAACGTTATACGTTATACGGTAATACTATATAACGTTATACGTTATAACGTAATACTATATAACGTTATACGTTATAACGTAATACTTCATAACGTTATACGTTATACGGTAATACTATATAACGTTATACGTTATAACGTAATACTATATAACGTTATACGTTATAACGTAATACTATATAACGTTATACGTTATAACGTAATACTATATAACGTTATACGTTATACGGTAATACTATATAACGTTATACGTTATAACGTAATACTATATAACGTTATACGTTATAACGTAATACTATATAACGTTATACGTTATACGGTAATACTATATAACGTTATACGTTATAACGTAATACTATATAACGTTATACGTTATAACGTAATACTATATAACGTTATACGTTATACGGTAATACTATATAACGTTATACGTTATAACGTAATACTATATAACGTTATACGTTATAACGTAATACTACATAACGTTATACGTTATATGGTAATACTATATAACGTTATACGTTACATGGTGATACTATATAACATTATACGTTACATGGTGATACTATATAACGTTATACGTTACATGGTGATACTATATAACGTTATACGTTATAACGTAATACTATATAATGTTATACGTTATAACGTAATACTATATAATGTTATACGTTATAGCGTAATACTATATAACGTTATACGTTATAACGTAATACTATATAACGTAATACTATATAACGTAATACGTTATAACGTAATACTATATAACGTTATACGATATAACGTAATACTATATAACGTTATACGTTATATGGTGATACTATATAACGTTATAACGTAATACTATATAACGTTATACGTTATATGGTAATACTATATAACGTTATACGTCATAACGTAATACTATATAACGTTATACGTTATAACGTAATACTATATAACGTTATACATTATAACGTAATACTATATAACGTTATACGTTATAACGTAATACTACATAACGTTATACGTTATGTGGTAATACTAAATAACGTTATACGTTATAACGTAATACTATATAACGTTATACGATATAACGTAATACTATATAACGTTATACGTTATATGGTGATACTATATAACGTTATACGATATAACATAATACTATATAACGTTATACGTTATAACGTAATACTATATAACGTTATACGTTATAACGTAATACTATATAACGTTATACGTTATAACGTAATACTATATAACGTTATACGTTATAACGTAATACTATATAACGTTATACGTTATAACGTAATACTATATAACGTTATACGTTATATGGTAATACTATATAACGTTATACGTTATATGGTAATACTATATAACGTTATACGTTATAACGTAATATTACATAACGTTATACGTTATATGGTAATACTAAATAACGTTATACGTTATAACGTAATACTATATAACGTTATACGTTACATGGTGATACTATATAACGTTATACGTTACATGGTGATACTATATAACGTTATACGTTACATGGTGATACTATATAACGTTATACGTTACATGGTGATACTATATAACGTTATACGTTATAACGTAATACTATATAATGTTATACGTTATAACGTAAAACTATATAATGTTATACGTTATAACGGAATACTATATAACGTTATACGTTATAACGTAATACTATATAACGTTATACGATATAACGTAATACAATATAACGTTATACGTTATATGGTGATACTATATAACGTTATAACGTAATACTATATAACGTTATACGTTATATGGTAATACTATATAACGTTATACGTCATAACGTAATACTATATAACGTTATACGTTATAACGTAATACTATATAACGTTATACGTTATAACGTAATACTATATAACGTTATACGTTATAACGTAATACTATATAACGTTATACGTCATATGGTAATACTATATAACGATATACGTTATAACGTAATACTATATAACGTTATACGTTATAACGTAATACGATATAACGTTATACGTTATAACGTAATACTATATAACGTTATACGTTATAACGTAATACTATATAACGTTATACGTTATAGCGTAATACTACATAACGTTATACGTTACATGGTAATACTAAATAACGTTATACGTCATAACGTAATACTATATAACGTTATACGTTATAACGTAATACTATATAACGTTATACGTTATACGGTAATACTATATAACGTTATACGTTATAACGTAATACTATATAACGTTATACGTTATAACGTAATACTATATAACGTTATACGTTATAACGTAATACTATATAACGTTATACGTTATACGGTAATACTATATAACGTTATACGTTATAACGTAATACTATATAACGTTATACGTTATAACGTAATACTATATAACGTTATACGTTATACGGCAATACTATATAACGTTATACGTTATAACGTAATACTATATAACGTTATACGTTATAACGTAATACTATATAACGTTATACGTTATACGGTAATACTATATAACGTTATACGTTATAACGTAATACTATATAACGTTATACGTTATAACGTAATACTACATAACGTTATACGTTATATGGTAATACTATATAACGTTATACGTTACATGGTGATACTATATAACGTTATACGTTACATGGTGATACTATATAACGTTATACGTTACATGGTGATACTATATAACGTTATACGTTATAACGTAATACTATATAATGTTATACGTTATAACGTAATACTATATAATGTTATACGTTATAGCGTAATACTATATAACGTTATACGTTATAACGTAATACTATATAACGTTATACGTTATAACGTAATACTATATAACGTTATACGTTATAACGTAATACTATATAACGTTATACGTTATACGGTAATACTATATAACGTTATACGTTATAACGTAATACTATATAACGTTATACGTTATAACGTAATACTATATAACGTTATACGTTATACGGTAATACTATATAACGTTATACGTTATAACGTAATACTATATAACGTTATACGTTATAACGTAATACTATATAACGTTATACGTTATACGGTAATACTATATAACGTTATACGTTATAACGTAATACTATATAACGTTATACGTTATAACGTAATACTTCATAACGTTATACGTTATATGGTAATACTATATAACGTTATACGTTACATGGTGATACTATATAACGTTATACGTTATAACGTAATACTATATAACGTTATACGTTATAACGTAATACTATATAACGTTATACGTTATAACGTAATACTATATAACGTTATACGTTATAACGTAATACTATATAACGTTATACGTCATATGGTAATACTATATAACGATATACGTTATAACGTAATACTGTATAACGTTATACGTTATAACGTAATACGATATAACGTTATACGTTATAACGTAATACTATATAACGTTATACGTTATAACGTAATACTATATAAAGTTATACGTTATAGCGTAATACTACATAACGTTATACGTTATATGGTAATACTAAATAACGTTATACGTCATAACGTAATACTATATAACGTTATACGTTATAACGTAATACTATATAACGTTATACGTTATACGGTAATACTATATAACGTTATACGTTATAACGTAATACTATATAACGTTATACGTTATAACGTAATACTATATAACGTTATACGTTATAACGTAATACTATATAACGTTATACGTTATACGGTAATACTATATAACGTTATACGTTATAACGTAATACTATATAACGTTATACGTTATAACGTAATACTATATAACGTTATACGTTATACGGTAATACTATATAACGTTATACGTTATAACGTAATACTACATAACGTTATACGTTATATGGTAATACTATATAACGTTATACGTTACATGGTGATACTATATAACATTATACGTTACATGGTGATACTATATAACGTTATACGTTATAACGTAATACTATATAACGTTATACGTTATAACGTAATACTACATAACGTTATACGTTATATGGTAATACTATATAACGTTATACGTTACATGGTGATACTATATAACATTATACGTTACATGGTGATACTATATAACGTTATACGTTACATGGTGATACTATATAACGTTATACGTTATAACGTAATACTATATAATGTTATACGTTATAACGTAATACTATATAATGTTATACGTTATAGCGTAATACTATATAACGTTATACGTTATAACGTAATACTATATAACGTAATACTATATAACGTAATACGTTATAACGTAATACTATATAACGTTATACGATATAACGTAATACTAAATAACGTTATACGTTATAACGTAATACTATATAACGTTATACATTATAACGTAATACTATATAACGTTATACGTTATAACGTAATACTACATAACGTTATACGATATAACGTAATACTATATAACGTTATACGTTATATGGTGATACTATATAACGTTATAACGTAATACTATATAACGTTATACGTTATATGGTAATACTATATAACGTTATACGTCATAACGTAATACTATATAACGTTATACGTTATAACGTAATACTACATAACGTTATACGTTATGTGGTAATACTAAATAACGTTATACGTTATAACGTAATACTATATAACGTTATACGATATAACGTAATACTATATAATGTTATACGTTATAGCGTAATACTATATAACGTTATACGTTATAACGTAATACTATATAACGTTATACGTTATAACGTAATACTATATAACGTTATACGTTATAACGTAATACTATATAACGTTATACATTATAACGTAATACTATATAACGTTATACGTTATAACGTAATACTACATAACGTTATACGTTATGTGGTAATACTAAATAACGTTATACGTTATAACGTAATACTATATAACGTTATACGATATAACGTAATACTATATAACGTTATACGTTATATGGTGATACTATATAACGTTATACGATATAACATAATACTATATAACGTTATACGTTATAACGTAATACTATATAACGTTATACGTTATATGGTAATACTATATAACGTTATACGTCATAACGTAATACTATATAACGTTATACGTTATAACGTAATACTATATAACGTTATACATTATAACGTAATACTATATAACGTTATACGTTATAACGTAATACTACATAACGTTATACGTTATGTGGTAATACTAAATAACGTTATACGTTATAACGTAATACTATATAACGTTATACGATATAACGTAATACTATATAACGTTATACGTTATATGGTGATACTATATAACGTTATACGATATAACATAATACTATATAACGTTATACGTTATAACGTAATACTATATAACGTTATACGTTATAACGTAATACTATATAACGTTATACGTTATAACGTAATACTATATAACGTTATACGTTATAACGTAATACTATATAACGTTATACGTTATAACGTAATACTATATAACGTTATACGTTATATGGTAATACTATATAACGTTATACGTTATATGGTAATACTATATAACGTTATACGTTATAACGTAATACTACATAACGTTATACGTTATATGGTAATACTAAATAACGTTATACGTTATAACGTAATACTATATAACGTTATACGTTACATGGTGATACTATATAACGTTATACGTTACATGGTGATACTATATAACGTTATACGTTACATGGTGATACTATATAACGTTATACGTTACATGGTGATACTATATAACGTTATACGTTATAACGTAATACTATATAATGTTATACGTTATAACGTAAAACTATATAATGTTATACGTTATAACGGAATACTATATAACGTTATACGTTATAACGTAATACTATATAACGTTATACGATATAACGTAATACTATATAACGTTATACGTTATATGGTGATACTATATAACGTTATAACGTAATACTATATAACGTTATACGTTATATGGTAATACTATATAACGTTATACGTCATAACGTAATACTATATAACGTTATACGTTATAACGTAATACTATATAACGTTATACGTTATAACGTAATACTATATAACGTTATACGTTATAACGTAATACTATATAACGTTATACGTCATATGGTAATACTATATAACGATATACGTTATAACGTAATACTATATAACGTTATACGTTATAACGTAATACGATATAACGTTATACGTTATAACGTAATACTATATAACGTTATACGTTATAACGTAATACTATATAACGTTATACGTTATAGCGTAATACTACATAACGTTATACGTTATATGGTAATACTAAATAACGTTATACGTCATAACGTAATACTATATAACGTTATACGTTATAACGTAATACTATATAACGTTATACGTTATACGGTAATACTATATAACGTTATACGTTATAACGTAATACTATATAACGTTATACGTTATAACGTAATACTATATAACGTTATACGTTATAACCTAATACTATATAACGTTATACGTTATACGGTAATACTATATAACGTTATACGTTATAACGTAATACTATATAACGTTATACGTTATAACGTAATACTATATAACGTTATACGTTATACGGCAATACTATATAACGTTATACGTTATAACGTAATACTATATAACGTTATACGTTATAACGTAATACTATATAACGTTATACGTTATACGGTAATACTATATAACGTTATACGTTATAACGTAATACTATATAACGTTATACGTTATAACGTAATACTACATAACGTTATACGTTATATGGTAATACTATATAACGTTATACGTTACATGGTGATACTATATAACGTTATACGTTACATGGTGATACTATATAACGTTATACGTTACATGGTGATACTATATAACGTTATACGTTATAACGTAATACTATATAATGTTATACGTTATAACGTAATACTATATAATGTTATACGTTATAGCGTAATACTATATAACGTTATACGTTATAACGTAATACTATATAACGTTATACGTTATAACGTAATACTATATAAACGTAATACGTTATAACGTAATACTATATAACGTTATACGATATAACGTAATACTATATAGCGTTATACGTTATATGGTGATACTATATAACGTTATAACGTAATACTATATAACGTTATACGTTATATGGTAATACTATATAACGTTATACGTCATAACGTAATACTATATAACGTTATACGTTATAACGTAATACTATATAACGTTATACATTATAACGTAATACTATATAACGTTATACGTTATAACGTAATACTACATAACGTTATACGTTATGTGGTAATACTAAATAACGTTATACGTTATAACGTAATACTATATAACGTTATACGATATAACGTAATACTATATAACGTTATACGTTATATGGTGATACTATATAACGTTATACGATATAACATAATAATATATAACGTTATACGTTATATGGTGATACTATATAACGTTATAACGTAATACTATATAACGTTATACGTTATATGGTAATACTATATAACGTTATACGTCATAACGTAATACTATATAACGTTATACGTTATAACGTAATACTATATAACGTTATACGTTATAACGTAATACTATATAATGTTATACGTTATTACGTAATACTATATAACGTTATACGTTATAACGTAATACTATATAACGTTATACGTTATAACGTAATACTATATAACGTAATACGTTATAACGTAATACTATATAACGTTATACGATATAACGTAATACTATATAACGTTATACGTTATATGGTGATACTATATAACGTTATAACGTAATACTATATAACGTTATACGAAATAACGTAATACTATATAACGTTATACGTTATAACGTAATACTATATAACGTTATACGTTATAACGTAATACTATATAACGTTGTACGTTACATGGTGATACTATATAACGTTATACGTTATAACGTAATACTATAAAATGTTACACGTTATAACGTAATACTATATAACGTTATACGTTATAACGTAATACTATATAACGTTATACGCTATAACGTAATACTATATAACGTTATACGTTATAACGTAATACTATATAACGTTATACGTTATAACGTAATACTATATAACGTTATACGTTATAACGTAATACTATATAACGTTATACGTTACATGGTGATACTATATAACGTTATAACGTAATAGTATATAGCGTTATACGTTATACCGTAATACTATATAACTTTATACGTGATATGGTAATACTATATAACGTTAAACGTTATAACGTAATACTATATAACGTTATACGTTATAACGTAATACTATATAACGTTATACGTTATAACGTAATACTATATGACGTTATACGTTATAACGTAATACTATATAACGTTATACGTTATAACGTAATACTATATAACGTTATACGTTATATGGTAATACTATATAACGTTATACGTTATATGGTAATACTATATAACGTTATACGTTATATGGTAATACTATATAACGTTATACGTTATAACGTAATACTACATAACGTTATACGTTATATGGTAATACTAAATAACGTTATACGTTATAACGTATTACTATATAACGTTATACGTTACATGGTGATACTATATAACGTTATACGTTATAACGTATTACTATATAACGTTATACGTTACATGGTGATACTATATAACGTTATACGTTACATGGTGATACTATATAACGTTATACGTTACATGGTGATACTATATAACGTTATACGTTATATGGTGATACTATATAACGTTATAACGTAATACTATATAACGTTATACGTTATATGGTAATACTATATAACGTTATACGTCATAACGTAATACTATATAACGCTATACGTTATAACGTAATACTATATAACGTTATACGTTATAACGTAATACTATATAACGTTATACGTTATAACGTAATACTATATAACGTTATACGTTATATGGTAATACTATATAACGATATACGTTATAACGTAATACTATATAACGTTATACGTTATAACGTAATACGATATAACGTTATACGTTATAACGTAATACTATATAATGTTATACGTTATAACGTAATACTATATAATGTTATACGTTATAACGTAATACTATATAACGTTATACGTTATAACGTAATACTATATAACGTTATACGTTATGTGGTAATACTAAATAACGTTATACGTTATAACGTAATACTATATAACGTTATACGTTATATGGTGATACTATATAACGTTATAACGTAATACTATATAACGTTATACGTTATATGGTAATACTATATAACGTTATACGTCATAACGTAATACTATATAACGTTATACGTTATAACGTAATACTATATAACGTTATACGTTATAACGTAATACTATATAACGTTATACGTTATAACGTAATACTACATAACGTTATACGTTATGTG